>NW_027308355.1:83659-121618 GCF_047496885.1 Scyliorhinus torazame | reverse complement strand
GAGCGAGAGGGAGGAGACAGAGCGAGAGGGAGACAGAGCGAGAGGGAGACAGAGCGAGAGGGAGACAGAGCGAGAGGGAGACAGAGCGAGAGGGAGACAGAGCGAGAGGGAGACAGAGCGAGAGAGCGAGGAGACAGAGCGAGAGGGAGACAGAGCGAGAGGGAGACAGAGCGAGAGGGAGACAGAGCGAGAGGGAGACAGAGCGAGAGGGAGACAGAGCGAGAGGGAGACAGAGCAGAGACAGAGGGAGACAGAGCGAGAGGGAGACAGAGCGAGAGGGAGACAGAGCGAGAGGGAGACAGAGCGAGGAGACAGAGCGAGAGGAGACAGAGCGAGAGGGAGACAGAGCGAGAGGGAGACAGGAGTGAGGACAGAGGACGGACAGGGAGCGGACGAGAGAGGGACAGCGACGGGATAGAGACGGGATAGAGAGCGGGACAGAGAACGGGACAGAGAACGGACGGAGCGAAAGACGGACAAAGGGAGAGGAAGAGACACAATTAGTCATTTGCCAGACTCTCAATATTATTGAAGAAAGAGGGCGGCACTCCTGCCTCACGGCGCCGAGGTACCAGGCTCGATCCCGGCCCCGGGTCACTGTCCGTGTGGAGTTTGCACATTCTCCCCGTGTCAGCGTGGGTTTCACCCCCACAACCCAAAGATGTGCAGATTAGGGGGATTGGCCGCGCTAAATTGCCCTTAACTGGAAAAAAAAAAAGAATTTATAAATATTATTGAAAAACAACTTCACGACCCCAGTGAGAGTCAGTGTGTGTGGGACCCGTACCCAGTGAGTCAGTGTGTGGACCCGTACCCCAGTGAGAGTCAGTGTGTGGGACCCGTACCCCAGTGAGAGTCAGTGTGTGTGGGACCCGTACCCCAGTGAGAGTCAGTGTGTGTGGAACCCGTACCCCAGTGAGAACCAGTGTGTGTGGGACCCGTACCCCAGTGAGAGTCAGTGTGTGTGGGACCCGTACCCCAGTGAGAGTCAGTGTGTGTGGGACCGGTATCCCAGTGAGAGTCAGTGTGTGTGGGACACGTACCCCAGTGAGAGTCAGTGTGTGTGGAGCCCGTACCCCAGTGAGAGTCAGTGTGTGTGGGACCCGTATCCCAGTGAGAGTCAGTGTGTGTGGGACCCGTACCCCAGTGAGAGTCAGTGTGTGCGGACCCGTACCCCAGTGAGAGTCAGTGTGTGTGGGACCCGTACCCCAGTGAGAGTCAGTGTGTGTGGGACCCGTACCCCAGTGAGAGTCAGTGTGTGTGGGACCCATACCCCAGTGAGAGTCGTGTGTGTGGACCCGTACCCCAGTGAGAGTCAGTGTGTGTGGAATCCATACCCCAGTGAGGGTCAGTGTGTGTGGGACCCGTACCCCAGTGAGAGTCAGTGTGTGTGGAACCCGTACCCCAGTGAGAGTCAGTGTGTGTGGGACCCGTACCGCAGTGAGAGTCAGTGTGTGTGGGACCCGTATCCCAGTGAGAGTCAGTGTGTGTGGAATCCATACCCCAGTGAGGGTCAGTGTGTGTGGGACCCGTACCCCAGTGAGAGTCAGTGTGTGTGGGACCCGTACCACAGTGAGAGTCAGTGTGTGTGGGACCCGTATCCCAGTGAGAGTCAGTGTGTGGAATCCATACCCCAGTGAGGGTCAGTGTGTGTGGGACCCGTACCCCAGTGAGAGTCGGTGTGTGTGGGACCCGTACCCCAGTGAGAGTCAGTGTGTGTGGGACCCGTACCCCAGTGAGGGTCAGTGTGTGTGGAAACCGTACCCCAGTGAGAGTCAGTGTGTGTGGGACCCGTACCCCAGTGAGAGTCAGTGTGCGTGGGACCCGTACCCCAGTGAGAGTCAGTGTGTGTGGGACCCGTACCCCAGTGAGAGTCAGTGTGTGTGGGACCCGTACCCCAGTGAGATTCAGTGTGTGTGGGACCCGTACCCCAATGAGAGTCAGTGTGTGTGGGACCCGTACCACAGTGAGAGTCAGTGTGTGTGGGACCCGTACCCCAGCGAGAGTCAGTGTCTGTGGGACCCGTACCCCAGTGAGAGTCAGTGTGTGTGGGACCCGTACCCCAGTGAGAGTCAGTGTGTGTGGGACCCGTACCCCAGTGAGAGTCAGTGTGTGTGGGACCCGTACCCCTGTGAGAGTCAGTGCGTGTGGAACCCGTACCCCAGTGAGAGTCAGTGTGTGTGGGACCCGTACCCCAGTGAGAGTCAGTGTGTGTGTGGGACCCGTACCCCAGTGAGAGGCAGTGTGTGTGGGACCCGTATCCCAGTGAGAGTCAGTGTGTGTGGGACCCCTACCCCAGTGAGAGTCAGTGTGTGTGGGACCCGGACCCCAGTGAGAGTCAGTGTGTGTGGGACCCGTACCCCAGTGAGAGTCAGTGTGTGTGGAACCCGTACCCCAGTGAGGGTCAGTGTGTGTGGGACCCGTACCCCAGTGAGGGTCAGTGTGTGTGGGACCCGTACCCCAGTGAGGGTCAGAGTGTGTGGGACCCGTACCCCAGTGAGGGTCAGTGTGTGTGGGACCCGTACCCCAGTGAGAGTCAGTGTGTGTGGAACCCGTACCCCAGTGAGGGTCAGTGTGTGTGGGACCCGTACCCCAGTGAGGGTCAGAGTGTGTGGGACCCGTACCCCAGTGAGGGTCAGTGTGTGTGGAACCCGTACCCCAGTGAGAGTCAGTGTGTGTGGGACCCGTACCCCAGTGAGGGTCAGTGTGGTGTGGAACCCCGTACCCCAGTGAGAGTCAGTGTGTGTGGGACCCGTACCCCAGTGAGGGTCAGTGTGTGTGGAACCCGTACCCCAGTGAGAGTCAGTGTGTGTGGGACCCGTACCCCAGTGAGAGTCAGTGTGTGTGGGACCCGTACCCCAGTGAGAGTCAGTGTGTGTGGGACCCGTACCCCAGTGAGAGTCAGTGTGTGTGGGACCCGTACCCCAGTGAGAGTCAGTGTGTGTGGGACCCGTACCCCAGAGAGAGTCAGTGTGTGTGGGACCCGTACCCCAGTGAGAGTCAGGGTGTGTGGGACCCGTACCCCAGTGAGAGTCAGTGTGTGTGGGGTCCGTACCCCAGTGAGAGTCAGTGTGTGTAGAATAGGGGCGAGTAGCGGGCCTGGGTAGGGAGCGTTTTCAGAGGGTGGTGCAGACTCGATGGGCCAAATGGCCACCTTCTGCACTATCAGATTCGACAGATTCAATGACAGAAAATAAATTCTAACCTTCGCACAAAGTGCATCTGAC
The DNA here is from genome assembly GCF_047496885.1 of Scyliorhinus torazame. Lineage (NCBI taxonomy): Eukaryota > Metazoa > Chordata > Chondrichthyes > Carcharhiniformes > Scyliorhinidae > Scyliorhinus > Scyliorhinus torazame. Next base: position 118,391 of record NW_027308355.1, on the reverse strand, counting down.
TGCCACAGAAAACATCCAGAATCAAACGTTCGTATGCATCAGGTAACTTCACATCCTGGGAGATAGGGGAGGGGAGGGGGGACAGAGAGGGGCAGTTGGAGGTGGATGGTGTATCGGGGGGGGGGGAGCAAGGGAAGAACGGGGGGAGGGCAGAGCGAGGGGGGACAAATTTTAACATTAGAAAATGGCTGTTCAGTCACGCAGAAAATCAACACGGCAAAAAAAATAAACCCATCAGATTCCCCAAGGGTGAGAAAACCACATAAATATTATTCACTTAACCTCGACTGATGTTAATCCAGCTCCCTCACACTGTCACTCAGTAACCCCTCTCCCCCAGCACCCTGTGTTACTGACTGTATCTCTACTGATGTTAATCCAGCTCCCTCACACTGTCACTCTGTAACCCCTCTCCCCCAGCACCCTGTGTTACTGATTGTATCTCTACTGATGTTAATCCAGCTCCCTCACACTGTCACTCAGTAACCCCTCTCCCCCAGCACCCTGTGTTACTGACTGTATCTCTACTGATGTTAATCCAGCTCCCTCACACTGTCACTCAGTAACCCCTCTCCCCCAGCGCCCTGTGTTACTGATTGTATCTCTACTGATGTTAATCCAGCTCCCTCACACTGTCACTCAGTAACCCCTCTCCCCCAGCACTGTGTTACTGACTGTATCTCTACTGATGTTAATCCAGCTCCCACACACTGTCACTCAGTAACCCCTCTCCCCCAGCACCCTGTGGTACTGACTGTATCTCTACTGATGTTAATCCAGCTTCCTCACACTGTCACTCAGTAACCTCTCTCCCCCAGCACCCTGTGTTACTGACTGTATCTCTACTGATGTTAATCCAGCTCCCTCACACTGTCACTCAGAACCTCTCTCCCCCAGCACCGTGTTACTGACTGTATCTCTACTGATGTTAATCCAGCTCCCTCACACTGTCACTCAGTAACCCCTCTCCCCCAGCACCCTGTGTTACTGACTGTATCTCTACTGATGTTAATCCAGCTCCCTCACACTGTCACTCAGTAACCCCTCTCCCCCAGCACCCTGTGTTACTGACTGTATCTCTACTGATGTTAATCCAGCTCCCTCACACTGTCACTCAGTAACCTCTCTCCCCCAGCACCCTGTGTTACTGACTGTATCTCTACTGATGTTAATCCAGCTCCCTCACACTGTCACTCAGTAACCTCTCTCCCCCAGCACCCTGTGTTACTGACTGTATCTCTACTGATGTTAATCCAACTCCCTCACACTGTCACTCACTAACCCCTCTCCCCCAGCACCCTGTGTTACTGACTGTATCTCTACTGATGTTAATCCAGCTCCCTCACACTGTCACTCAGTAACCCCTCTCCCCAGCACCCTGTGTTACTGACTGTATCTCTACTGATGTTAATCTAGCTCCCTCACACTGTCACTCACTAACCCCTCTCCCCCAGCACCCTGTGTTACTGACTGTATCTCTACTGATGTTAATCCAGCTCCCTCACACTGTCACTCACTAACCCCGCTCCCCCCGCACCCTGTGTTACTGACTGTATCTCTACTGATGTTAATCCAGCTCCCTCACACTGTCACTCAGTAACCCCTCCACCCCAGCACCCTGTGTTACTTGCTGTATCTCTCCTGATGTTAATCCAGCTCCCTCACACTGTCACTCAGTAACCCCTCTCCCCAGCACCCTGTGTTACTGACGGTATCTCTACTGATGTTAATCCAGCTCCCTCACACTGTCACTCAGTAACCCCTCCACCCCAGCACCCTGTGTTACTTGCTGTATCTCTCCTGATGTTAATCCAGCTCCCTCACACTGTCACTCAGTAACCCCTCTCCCCCAGCACCCTGTGTTACTGACTGTATCTCTACTGATGTTAATCCAGCTCCCTCACACTGTCACTCAGTAACCCCTCTCCCCAGCACCCTGTGTTACTGACTGTATCTCTACTGATGTTAATCCAGCTCCCTCACACTCTCACTCAGTAACCTCTCTCCCCCAGCACTGACCCCGGAGGCCCCCGACACATGCTCACCTTGTAGCGATGGCCATAGGTGAGATCCAGCTCAGACTCCTCCGGACTGAAGGACATTCCGGGTTTCTTCGTCATCATCTTGGTGTAGATGGCCTCGTTGGGTTGAACACGGATCACCAACTCATTGCGTTTACACTGGCTTTGAAAGATGTCACCCGGAACGTCGCGGAACTGCAGCCTCACCTCGGCCTTGCGTTCGTTCAGAGCCTTTCCACATCGCATCACAAACGGGACGCCTGCAGGCGACAACATCCCGACATTACACCTCTGCACGGGAACCGTGGGCCTCCTCAGGATCTCACCGAGTCCCTCACACTCAAAGAAGGAGCAAACTGTGGATTGTCGTGAATGCGGCACTCCCTCAGTACTGACCCTCTGACAGTGCGGCACTCCCTCAGCACTGACCCCCTGACAGTGCGGCACTCCCTCAGTACTGACCCTCTGACAGTGCGGCACTCCCTCAGCACTGACCCTCTGACAGTGCGGCACTCCCTCAGCACTGACCCTCTGACAGTGCGGCACTCCCTCAGCACTGACCCCCTGACAGTGCGGCACTCCCTCAGTACTGACCCTCTGACAGTGCAGCACTCCCTCAGTACTGACCCTCTGACAGTGCGGCACTCCCTCAGCACTGACCCCCTGACAGTGCGGCACTCCCTCAGTACTGACCCTCTGACAGTGCGGCGCTCCCTCAGTACTGACCCTCTGACAGTGCGGCACTCCCTCAGTACTGACCCTCTGACAGCGCGGCACTCCCTCAGTACTGACCCTCTGACAGTGCGGCGCTCCCTCAGTACTGACCCTCTGACAGTGCGGCACTCCCTCAGTACTGACCCTCTGACAGTGCGGCACTCCCTCAGCACTGACCCCCTGACAGTGCGGCACTCCCTCAGTACTGACCCTCTGACAGTGCAGCACTCCCTCAGTACTGACCCTCTGACAGTGCGGCACTCCCTCAGTACTGACCCTCTGACAGTGCGGCACTCCCTCAGTACTGACCCTCTGACAGTGCAGCACTCCCTCAGTACTGACTCTCTGACAGTTCAGCACTCCCTCAGTACTGACCCTCTGACAGTGCGGCACTCCCTCAGTACTGACCCTCTGACAATGCGGCACTCCCTCAGTACTGACCCTCTGACACTGCAGCACTCCCTCAGTACTGACCCTCTGACAGTGCAGCACTCCCTCAGTACTGACCCTCTGACAGTGCGGCACTCCCTCAGTACTGACCCTCTGACAGTGCAGCACTCCCTCAGTACTGACTCTCTGACAATGCGGCACTCCCTCAGTACTGACCCTCTGACACTGCAGCACTCCCTCAGTACTGACCCTCTGACAGTGCGGTGCTCCCTCAGTACTGACCCTCTGACAGTGCGGCACTCCCTCAGTACTGCCCCTCTGACAGTGCGGTACTCCCTCAGTACTGACCCTCTGACAGTGCAGCAGTCCCTCAGTACTGACCCTCTGACAGTGCGGGACTCCCTCAGTACTGACCCTCTGACAGTGCGGCACTCCCTCAGTACTGACCCTCTGACAGTGCGGCACTCCCTCAGTACTGACCCTCTGACAGTGCGGCACTCCCTCAGCACTGACCCTCTGACAGTGCGGCACTCCCTCAGTACTGACCCTCTGACAGTGCGGTGCTCCCTCAGTACTGACCTTCTGACAGTGTCTCAAGAGGGGCTGAAAAACCAGGGCAGCTTGGTGGCGCAGTGGTTAGCACTGCTGCATACAGCGCTCAGGACCCGGGTTCGATCCCGGCTCTGGGTCAATGTCCGTGTGGAGTTTGCACATTCTCCCCGTGTCTGCGTGGGTTTCGCCCCCACAACCCAAAGATGTGCAGGGTGGGTGGATTGGCCACGCTAAATTGCCCCTTAATTGGAAAAAATGAATTGGGAACCCTAACTTGTAAAATAAAAAGGTGTGAATAAGCTGTTATTTGTCCGTGTCGGCGGGCGGAGGCTCTGCCGCGGGTACGACTGTGTAACTCACCATCCCATCGTTCATTCTGAATGTACAGCACGGCAGCAGCGTATGTGGGGGTGACCGAGCCTCTGGGAACTGTCGGATCGTCAAGGTAACCCTTTTTGGCCTCACCATGTCCATTCGGATCCCCCGTGTACTGTCCAAGGACAACATTCTCCATCTGGATCTCCGGAATGCTCTTCAGTACTTTCACCTTCAGAGACAAGAGTTCAACTGATCACAGCTCCCTCTACACTGTCCCCATCAAACACTCCCAGGACAGGTACAGCACGGGGTTAGATACAGAGTAAAGCTCCCTCTACACTGTCCCCATCAAACACTCCCAGGACAGGTACAGCACGGGGTTAGATACTGAGTAAAGCTCCCTCTACACTGCCCCATTCAAACACTCCCAGGACAGGTACAGCACGGGGTTAGATACAGAGTAAAGCTCCCTCTACACTGTCCCCATCAAACACTCCCAGGACAGGTACAGCACGGGGTTAGATACTGAGTAAAGCTCCCTCTACACTGCCCCATTCAAACACTCCCAGGACAGGTACACCACGGGGTTAGATACAGAGTAAAGCTCCCTCTAAACTGTCTCCATCAAACACTCCCAGGACAGGTACAGCACGGGGTTAGAAACAGAGTAAAGCTCCCTCTACACTGTCCCCATCAAACACTCCAGGACAGGTACAGCACGGGGTTAGATACAGAGTAAAGCTCCCTCTCCACTGTCCCCATCAAACACTCCCAGGACAGGTACAGCACGGGGTTAGATACAGAGTAAAGCTCCCTCTAAACTGTCTCCATCAAACACTCCCAGGACAGGTACAGCACGGGGTTAGATACAGAGTAAAGCTCCCTCTACACTGTCCCATCAAACACTCCCAGGACAGGTACAGCACGGGTTTAGATACAGAGTAAAGCTCCCTCTACACTGTTCCCATCAAACTCTCCCAGGACAGGTACGGCACGGGGTTAGATACAGAGTAAAGGTCCCTCAACACTGTCCCCATCAAACACTCCCAGGACAGGTGCAGCACGGGGTTAGATACAGAGTAATGCTCCCTCTACACTGTCCCCATCAAACACTCCCAGGACAGGGACAGCACGGGGTGAGGTACAGAGTAAAGCTCCCTCTACACTGTCCCCATCAAACACTCCCAGGACAGGTACAGCACGGGGTTAGATACAGAGTAAAGCTCCCTCTACACACTCCCCATCAAAACACTCCCAGGACAGGTACAGCACGGGGTTAGATACAGAGTAAAGCTCCCTCTACACTGTCCCCATCAAACACTCCCAGGACAGGTACAGCACGGGGTTAGATACAGAGTAAAGCTCCCTATACACTGTTCCCATCAAACACTCCCAGGACAGGTACAGCATGGGGTTAGATACAGAGTAAAGCTCCCTCCACACTGTCCCCATCAAACACTCCCAGGACAGGTACAGCACGGGGTTAGATACAGAGTAAAGCTCCCTCTACACTGTCCCCATCAAACACTCCCAGGACAGGTACAGCACGGGTTTAGATACAGAGTAAAGCTCCCTCTACACTGTCCCCATCAAACACTCCCAGGACAGGTACAGCACGGGGTTGGATACAGAGTAAAGCTCCCACAACACTGTCCCCATCAAACACTCCCAGCACAGGTACAGCACGGGGTTAGATACAGAGTAAAGCTCCCTCTACACTGTCCCCATCAAACACTCCCGGGACAGGGACAGCACGGGGTTAGATACAGAGTAAAGCTCCCTCTACACTGTCCCCATCAAACACTCCCAGGACAGGTACAGCACGGGGTTAGATACAGAGTAAAGCTCCCTCTACACTGTCCCCATCAAACACTCCCAGGACAGGTACAGCACGGGGTTAGATACAGAGTAAAGCTCCCTATACACTGTTCCCATCAAACACTCCCAGGACAGGTACAGCATGGGGTTAGATACAGAGTAAAGCTCCCTCCACACTGTCCCCATCAAACACTCCCAGGACAGGTACAGCACGGGGTTAGATACAGAGTAAAGCTCCCTCTACACTGTCCCCATCAAACACTCCCAGGACAGGTACAGCACGGGTTTAGATACAGAGTAAAGTTCCCTCTACACTGTTCCCATCAAACTCTCCCAGGACAGGTACGGCACGGGGTTAGATACAGAGTAAAGGTCCCTCAACACTGTCCCCATCAAACACTCCCAGGACAGGTGCAGCACGGGCTAGATACAGAGTAATGCTCCCTCTACACTGTCCCCATCAAACACTCCCAGGACAGGGACAGCACGGGGTGAGGTACAGAGTAAAGCTCCCTCTACACTGTCCCCATCAAACACTCCCAGGACAGGGACAGCACGGGGTTAGATACAGAGTAAAGCTCCCTCTACACTGTCCCCATCAAACACTCCCAGGACAGGTACAGCACGGGGTTAGATACAGAGTAAAGCTCCCTCTACACACTCCCCATCAAAACACTCCCAGGACAGGTACAGCACGGGGCTAGATACAGAGTAAAGCTCCCTCTACACTGTCCCCATCAAACACTCCCAGGACAGGAACAGCACGGGGTTAGATACAGAGTAAAGCTCCCTCTACACTGTCCCCATCAGACACTCCCAGGACAGGTACAGCACGGGGTTAGATACAGAGTAAAGCTCCCTCTACATTGTCCCCATCAAACACTCCCAGGACAGGTACAGCACGGGGTTAGATACAGAGTAAAGCTCCCTCTACACTGTCCCCATCAAACTCTCCCAGGACAGGTACAGCACGGGGTTAGATACAGAGTAAAGCTCCCTCTACACTGTCCCCATCAAACACTCCCAGGACAGGTACAGCACGGGGTTAGATACAGAGTAAAGCTCCCTCTACACTGTCCCCATCAAACACTCCCAGGACAGGTACAGCACGGGGTTAGATACAGAGTAAAGCTCCCTCTACACTGTCCCCATCAAACACTCCCAGGACAGGTACAGCATGGGGTTAGATACAGAATAAAGATCCCACTACACTGTCCCCATTAGACACTCCCAGGACAGGTACAGCATGGGGTTAGATACAGAGTAAAGCTCCCTCTACACTGTCCCCATCAAACACTCCCAGGACAGGTACAGCACGGGGTTAGATACAGTGTAAAGCTCCCTCTACACTGTCCCCATCAAACACTCCCAGGACAGGTACAGCACGGGGTTAGATACAGAGTAAAGCTCCCTCTACACTGTCCCCATCAAACACTCCCAGGACAGGTACAGCACGGGGTTAGATACAGAGTAAAGCTCCCTCTACACTGTCCCCATCAAACACTCCCAGGACACGTACAGCACGGGGTTAGATACAGAGTAAAGCTCCCTCTACACTGTCCCCATCAAACACTCCCAGGACAGGTACAGCACGGGGTTAGATACAGAGTAAAGCTCCCTCTACACTGTCCCCATCAAACACTCCCAGGGCAGGTACAGCACGGGGTTAGGTACAGAGTAAAGCTCCCTCTACACTGCCCCCATCAAACACTCCCAGGACAGGTACAGCACGGGGTTAGATACAGAGTAAAGCTCCCACAACACAGTCCCCATCAAACACTCCCAGGACAGGTACAGCACGGGGTTAGATACAGAGTAAAGCTCCCTCCACACAGTCCCCATCAAACACTCCCAGGGCAGGTACAGCACGGGGTTAGATACAGAGTAAAGCTCCCTCTACACTGACCCCATCAAACACTCCCAGGGCAGGTACAGTACGGGGTTAGGTACAGAGTAAAGCTCCCTCTACACTGCCCCCATCAAACACTCCCAGGACAGGTACAGCACGGGGTTAGATACAGAGTAAAGCTCACTCTACACTGTCCCCATCAAACACTCCCAGGACAGGTACAGCACGGGGTGAGATACAGAGTAAAGCTCCCTCTACACTGTCCCCATCAAACACTCCCAGGACAGGTACAGCACGGGGTTAGATACAGAATAAAGCTCACTCTACACTGTCCCCATCAAACACTCCCAGGACAGGTACAGCACGGGGTTAGATACAGAGTAAAGACCCCTGTACACGGTCCCCATCAAACACTCCCAGGACAGGTACAGCACGGGGTTAGATACAGAGTAAAGCTCCCTCTGCACTGTCCCCATCAAACAATCCCAGGACAGGTACAGCACGGGGTTCGATACAGAGTAAAGCTCCCTCTGCACTGTCCCCATCAAACACTCCCAGGACAGGTACAGCACGGGGTTAGATACAGAGTAAAGCTCCCTCTACACTGTCCCCATCAAACACTCCCAGGACAGGTACAGCACGGAGTTAGATACAGAGTAAAGCTCCCTCTACACTGTCCCCATCAAACACTCGAAGGACAGGTACAGCACGGGGTTAGATACAGAGTAAAGCTCCCTCTACACTGTCCCCATCAAACACTCCCAGGACAGGTACAGCACGGGGTTAGATACAGAGTAAAGCTCCCTCTACACTGTCCCCATCAAACACTCCCAGGACAGGTACAGCACGGGGTTAGATACAGAGTAAAGCTCCCTCTACACTGTCCCCATCAAACACTCCCAGGGCAGGTACAGCACGGGGTTAGATACAGAGTAAAGCTCCCTCTACACTGTCCCCATCAAACACTGCCAGGGCAGGTACAGCACGGGGTTAGATACAGAGTAAAGCTCGCTCTACACTGTCCCCATCAAACACTCCCAGGACAGGTACAGCACGGGGTTAGATACAGAGTAAAGCTCCCCCTACACTGTCCCCTTCAAACACACCCAGGACAAGTACAGTACAGGGTTAGATACAGAGTAAAGCTCCCTCTACACTGTCCCCATCAAACACTCCCAGGACAGGTACAGCACAGGGTTAGATACAGAGTAAAGACCCCTGTACACTGGCCCCATCAAACACTCCCAGGACAGGTACAGCACGGGGTTAGATACAGAGTAAAGCTCCCTCTGCACTGTCCCCATCAAACAATCCCAGGACAGGTACAGCACGGGGTTAGATACAGAGTAAAGCTCCCTCTGCACTGTCCCCATCAAACACTCCCAGGACAGGTACAGCACGGGATTAGATACAGAGTAAAGCTCCCTCTACACTGTCCCCATCAAACACTCCCAGGACAGGTACAGCACGGAGTTAGATACAGAGTAAAGCTCCCTCTACACTGTCCCCATCAAACACTCGAAGGACAGGTACAGCACGGGGTTAGATACAGAGTAAAGCTCCCTCTACACTGTCCCCATCAAACACTCCCAGGACAGGTACAGCACGGGGTTAGATACAGAGTAAAGCTCCCTCTACACTGTCCCCATCAAACACTCCCAGGACAGGTACAGCACGGGGTTAGATACAGAGTAAAGCTCCCTCTACACTGTCCCCATCAAACACTCCCAGGGCAGGTACAGCACGGGGTTAGATACAGAGTAAAGCTCCCTCTACACTGTCCCCATCAAACACTGCCAGGGCAGGTACAGCACGGGGTTAGATACAGAGTAAAGCTCGCTCTACACTGTCCCCATCAAACACTCCCAGGACAGGTACAGCACGGGGTTAGATACAGAGTAAAGCTCCCCCTACACTGTCCCCTTCAAACACACCCAGGACAAGTACAGTACAGGGTTAGATACAGAGTAAAGCTCCCTCTACACTGTCCCCATCAAACACTCCCAGGACAGGTACAGCACAGGGTTAGATACAGAGTAACGCTCCCTCTACACTGTCCCCATCAAACACTCCCAGGACAGGTACAGCACGGTGTTAGATACAGAGTAAAGCTCCGTCTACACTGTCCACATCAAACACTCCCAGGACAGGTACAGCACGGTGTTAGATACAGAGTAAAGCTCCGTCTACACTGACCCCATCAAACACTCCCAGGACAGGTACAGCATGGGGTTGGTACAGAGTAAAGCTCCCTCGACACTGTCCCCATCAAACACTCCCAGGACAGGTACAGCACGGTGTTAGATACAGAGTAAAGCTCCCTCTACACTGTCCCCATCAAACACTCCCAGGACAGGTACAGCACGGGGTTAGATACAGAGTAAAGCTCCCTCCACACTGTCCCCATCAAACACTCCCAGGACAGGTACAGCACGGGGTTAGATACAGAGTAAAGCTCCCTCTACACTGTCCCCATCAAACACTCCCAGGACAGGTACAGCACGGTGTTAGATACAGAGTAAAGCTCCGTCTACACTGACCCCATCAAACACTCCCAGGACAGGTACAGCACGGGGTTAGATACAGAGTAAAGCTCCCTCCACACTGTCCCCATCAAACACTCCCAGGACAGGTACAGCACGGGGTTAGATACAGAGTAAAGCTCCGTCTACACTGACCCCATCAAACACTCCCAGGACAGGTACAGCACGGGGTTAGATACAGAGTAAAGCTCCCTCTACACTGTCCCCATCAAACACTCCCAGGACAGGTACAGCACGAGGTTAGATACAGAGTAAAGCTCCCTCTACACTGTCCCCATCAAACACTCCCAGGACAGGTACAGCACGGGGTTAGATACAGAGTAAAGCTCCCTCTACACTGTCCCCATCAAACACTCACAGGACAGGTACAGCACGGGGTTAGATACAGAGTAAAGCTCCCTCTGCACTGTCCCCATCAAACACTCCCAGGACAGGTACAGCATGGGGTTAGATACAGAGTAAAGCTCCCTCTGCACTGTCCCCATCAAACACTCCCAGGACAGGTACAGCACGGGGTTAGATACAGAGTAATGCTCCCTCTGCACTGTCCCCATCAAACACTCCCAGGACAGGTACAGCATGGGGTTAGATACAGAGTAAAGCTCCCTCTGCACTGTCCCCATCAAACACTCCCAGGACAGGTACAGCACGGGGTTAGATACAGAGTAATGCTCCCTCTACACTGTCCCCATCAAACACTCCCAGGACAGGTACAGCACGGGGTTTGATACAGAGTAATGCTCCCTCTACACTGCCCCCATCAAACACTCCCAGGACAGGTACAGCACGGGGTTAGACACGGGGGGGGGGGGGGGATAGTTACTGACCTTCTCGTCCCGAACGTCATCGGAGTCTGTGGAGGCGGGCTTCTCCATGGCAACCAGACACAACATCTGCATCATGTGATTCTGCATCACGTCTCTGTGTGGGGGGGGAAGGGGCGGAGAGAGTAAATCAACTCAGGCAGTGAGCTATCTGGCAGGGAGGGGACTGGATCTTACCCAACACGAGGTGACCGGCTCGCCAACCCCAAATACATTTACCGGGTGACAACGGCAGGGCCCACTCGATTCCCCCACCCAGAGCCCACCACAAACCACCACCATCAAATGTTCTAAAACAGGGGCACAGCAAGGCTCAGGCTGAACACTGACACCGCTTGGGGAGGGGGTGAGGGGACAGCGAGGGGGAGGGGGTGAGGGGACAGCGAGGGGGAGGGGGTGAGGGTGAGGGGACAGCGAGGGGGAGGGGGTGAGGGTGAGGGAACAGCGAGGGGGAGGGGGTGAGGGGGAGGGAACAGCGAGGGGGAGGGGGTGAGGGTGAGGGAACAGCGAGGGGGAGGGGGTGAGGGTGAGGGAACAGCGAGGGGGAGGGGGTGAGGGAACAGCGAGGGGGAGGGGTGGAGGTGAGGGAACAGCGAGGGGGAGGGGGTGAGGTTGAGGGAACAGCGAGGGGGAGGGGTGGAGGTGAGGGAACAGCGAGGGGGAGGGGGTGAGGGAACAGCAAGGGGGAGGGGGTGGGGGTGAGGGAACAGCGAGGGGGAGGGGTGGAGGTGAGGGAACAGCGAGGGGGAGGGGGTGAGGGAACAGCGAGGGGGAGGGGGTGAGGGAACAGCGAGGGGGAGGGGGTGAGGGGACAGCGAGGGGGAGGGGGTGAGGGAACAGCGAGGGGGAGGGGGTGAGGGAACAGCGAGGGGGAGGGGGTGAGGGAACAGCGAGGGGGAGGGGGTGAGGGGACAGCGAGGGGGAGGGGGTGAGGGGACAGCGAGGGGGAGGGGGTGAGGGGACAGCGAGGGGGAGGGGGTGAGGGAACAGCGAGGGGGAGGGGTGGAGGTGAGGGAACAGCGAGGGGGAGGGGGTGAGGGGACAGCGAGGGGGAGGGGGTGAGGGGACGGGGAGGGGGTGAGGGGACAGCGAGGGGGAGGGGGTGAGGGGACAGCGAGGGGGAGGGGGTGAGGGGACAGCGAGGGGGAGGGGGTGAGGGGACAGCGAGGGGGAGGGGGTGAGGGGACAGCGAGGGGGAGGGGGTGAGGGGGCAGCTTTGTCTCAGTGAGTCTCGCTGACGGCAGTGAATGTGGGAATTCTTGGCTCAATCCCCCAGTCCGAGGGAGCACTGCCCGGTCCGAGGGGACGGATTCCCGGTCCGAGGGAGCGGATTCCCGGTCCGAGGGAGCGGATTCCCGGTCCGAGGGAGCGGAGCCCGGTCCGAGGGAGCGGATTCCCGGTCCGAGGGAGCGGATTCCCGGTCCGAGGGAGCGGATTCCCGGTCCGAGGGAGCGGATTCCCGGTCCGAGGGAGCACTGCCGGTCCGAGGGAGCGGATTCCCGGTCCGAGGGAGCGGATTCCCGGTCCGAGGGAGCGGATTCCCGGTCCGAGGGAGCGGATTCCCGGTCCGAGGGAGCACTGCCCGGTCCGAGTGAGCGGATTCCCGGTCCGAGGGAGCACTGACCGGTCCGAGGGAGCGGATTCCCGGTCCGAGGGAGCGGATTCCCGGTCCGAGGGAGCGGATTCCCGGTCCGAGGGAGTACTGCCCGGTCCGAGGGAGCGGATTCCCGGTCCGAGGGAGCGGATTCCCGGTCCGAGGGAGCGCAGCCCGGTCCGAGGGAGCGGATTCAATGTCCGAGGGAGCGGATTCCCGGTCCGAGGGAGCGGATTCCCGGTCCGAGGGAGCACTGCCCGGTCCGAGGGAGCGGATTCCCGGTCCGAGGGAGCGGATTCCCGGTCCGAGGGAGCACTGCCCGGTCCGAGGGAGCGGATTCCCGGTCCGAGGGAGCGGATTCCCGGTCCGAGGGAGCACTGCCCGGTCCGAGGGAGCACTGCCCGGTCCGAGGGAGCGGAGCCCGGTCTGAGGGAGCAGATTCCCGGTCCGAGGGAGCGGATTCCCGGTCCGAGGGAGCACAGCCCGGTCCGAGAGAGCGGATTCCCGATCCGAGGGAGCGGATTCCCGGTCCGAGGGAGCACAGCCCGGTCCGGGGGAGCGGATTCAATGTCCGAGGGAGCACTGCCCGGTCAGAGGGAGCGGATTCCCGGTCCGAGGGAGCACTGCCCGGTCCGAGGGAGCGGATTCCCGGTCCAAGGGAGCGGATTCCCGGTCCGAGGGAGCGCTGCCCGGTCCGAGGGAGCAGATTCCCGGTCCGAGCGAGCGGAGCCCGGTCCGAGGGAGCGCTGCCAGGTCCGAGGGAGCGCTGCCCGGTCCGAGGGAGCGGATTCCCGGTCCGAGGGAGCGGATTCCCGGTCCGAGGGAGCGGATTCCCGGTCCTAAGGGAGCACTGACTGGTCCGAGGGAGTGGAGTCCGGTCCGAGGGAGCGGAGCCCGGTCCGAGGGAGCGGATTCCCGGTCCGAGGGAGCGGAGCCCGGTCCGAGGGAGCAGATTCCCGGTCCGAGGGAGCGGAGCCCGGTCCGAGGGAGCAGATTCCCGGTCCGAGGGAGCGGATTCCCGGTCCGAGGGAGCGCTGCCCGGTCCGAGGGAGTGCTGACCGGTCCGAGGGAGCACAGCCCGGTCCGAGGGAGCGGATTCCCGGTCCGAGGGAGCGGATTCCCGGTCCGAGGGAGCGCATTCCCGGTCCGAGGGAGCGCATTCCCGGTCCGAGGGAGCGCATTCCCGGTCCGAGGGAGCGCATTCCCGGTCCGAGGGAGCGGATTCCCGGTCCAAGGGAGCAGATTCCCGGTCCGAGGGAGCAGATTCCCGGTCCGAGGGAGCACAGCCCGGTCCGAGCGAGCGCTGCCCGGTCCGAGGGAGCGGATTCCCGGTCCGAGGGAGCAGATTCCCGGTCCGAGGGAGCGGAGCCCGTTCCGAGGGAGCGTAGCCCGGTCCGAGGGAGCGGAGCCCGATCCGAGGGAGCAGATTCCCGGTCCGAGGGAGTGGAGCCCGGTCCGAGGGAGCGGATTCCCGGTCCGAGGGAGCGGAGCCCGGTCCGAGGGAGCAGATTCCCGGTCCGAGGCGGCGGATTCCCGGTCCGAGGGAGCGGATTCCCGGTCCGAGGGAGCGCAGCCCTGTCCAAGGGAGCGGATTCCCGGACCGAGGGAGCGGAGCGCGGTCCGAGGGAGCGGATTCCCGGACCGAGGGAGCGCTGCCCGGTCCGAGGGAGCGGATTCCCGGACCGAGGGAGCGGAGCCCGGACCGAGGGAGCGGATTCCCGGTCCGAGGGAGCAGATTCCCGGTCCGAGGGAGAGGAGCCCGGTCCGAGGGAGAGGAGCCCGGTCCGAGGGAGCGGAGTCCGGTCCGAGGGAGCGGATTCCCGGTCCGAGGGAGCGGATTCCCGGTCCGAGGGAGCGGATTCCCGGTCCGAGGGAGCGGATTCCCGGTCCGAGGGAGCGGATTCCCGGTCCTAAGGGAGCACTGACTGGTCCGAGGGAGTGGAGTCCGGTCCGAGGGAGCGGAGCCCGGTCCGAGGGAGCGGATTCCCGGTCCGAGGGAGCGGAGCCCGGTCCGAGGGAGCAGATTCCCGGTCCGAGGGAGCGGAGCCCGGTCCGAGGGAGCAGATTCCCGGTCCGAGGGAGCGGATTCCCGGTCCGAGGGAGCGGATTCCCGGTCCGAGGGAGCGCTGCCCGGTCCGAGGGAGTGCTGACCGGTCCGAGGGAGCACAGCCCGGTCCGAGGGAGCGGATTCCCGGTCCGAGGGAGCGGATTCCCGGTCCGAGGGAGCGCATTCCCGGTCCGAGGGAGCGCATTCCCGGTCCGAGGGAGCGCATTCCCGGTCCGAGGGAGCGCATTCCCGGTCCGAGGGAGCGGATTCCCGGTCCAAGGGAGCGGATTCCCGGTCCGAGGGAGCAGATTCCCGGTCCGAGGGAGCACAGCCCGGTCCGAGCGAGCGCTGCCCGGTCCGAGGGAGCGGATTCCCGGTCCGAGGGAGCAGATTCCCGGTCCGAGGGAGCGGAGCCCGTTCCGAGGGAGCGTAGCCCGGTCCGAGGGAGCGGAGCCCGATCCGAGGGAGCAGATTCCCGGTCCGAGGGAGTGGAGCCCGGTCCGAGGGAGCGGATTCCCGGTCCGAGGGAGCGGAGCCCGGTCCGAGGGAGCAGATTCCCGGTCCGAGGCGGCGGATTCCCGGTCCGAGGGAGCGGATTCCCGGTCCGAGGGAGCGCAGCCCTGTCCGAGGGAGCGGATTCCCGGACCGAGGGAGCGGAGCGCGGTCCGAGGGAGCGGATTCCCGGACCGAGGGAGCGCTGCCCGGTCCGAGGGAGCGGATTCCCGGACCGAGGGAGCGGAGCCCGGACCGAGGGAGCGGATTCCCGGTCCGAGGGAGCAGATTCCCGGTCCGAGGGAGAGGAGCCCGGTCCGAGGGAGAGGAGCCCGGTCCGAGGGAGCGGAGTCCGGTCCGAGGGAGCGGATTCCCGGTCCGAGGGAGCGGATTCCCGGTCCGAGGGAGCGGATTCCCGGTCCGAGGGAGCGGATTCCCGGTCCGAGGGAGCACTGCCCGGTCCGAGGGAGCACTGACTGGTCCGAGGGAGCGGAGCCCGGTCCGAGGGAACAGATTCCCGGTCCGAGGGAGCGGATTCCAGGTCCGAGGGAGCGGATTCCAGGTCCGAGGGAGCGTGACTGGTCCCAGGGAGCGCAGCCCGGTCCGAGGGAGCGGAGCCCGGTCCGAGGGAGCGGATTCCCGGTCCGAGGGAGCGGATTCCCGGTCCGAGGGAGCGGATTCCCGGTCCGAGGGAGCACTGCCCGGTCCGAGGGAGCACTGACTGGTCCGAGGGATCGGAGCCCGATCCGAGGGAGCAGATTCCCGGTCCGAGGGATCGGAGCCCGATCCGAGGGAGCAGATTCCCGGTGCGAGGGAGCGTAGCCCGGTCCGAGGGAGCGGATTCCCGGTCCGAGGGAGCAGATTTCCGGTCCGAGGGAGCAGATTTCCGGTCCGAGGGAGCGGATTCCCGGTCCGAGGAAGCGGAGCCCGGTCCGAGGGAGCGGATTCCCGGTCCGAGGGAGCGGATTCCCGGTCCGAGGAAGCGGAGCCCGGTCCGAGGGAGCGGATTCCCGGTCCGAGGGAGCACTGCCCGGTCCGAGGGAGCGGAGCCCGGTCCGAGGGAGCGGATTCCCGGTCCGAGGGAGCAGATTTCCGGTCCGAGGGAGCCTATTTCCGGTCCGAGGGAGCGGATTCCCGGTCCGAGGAAGCGGAGCCCGGTCCGAGGGAGCGGATTCCCGGTCCGAGGGAGCGGATTCCCGGTCCGAGGAAGCGGAGCCCGGTCCGAGGGAGCGGATTCCCGGTCCGAGGGAGCACTGCCCGGTCCGAGGGAGCGGAGCCCGGTCCGAGGGAGCGGATTCCCGGTCCGAGGAAGCGGAGCCCGGTCCGAGGGAGCGGATTCCCGGTCCGAGGGAGCACTGCCCGGTCCGAGGGAGCACTGCCCGGTCCGAGGGAGCACTGACTGGTCCGAGGGATCGGAGCCCGATCCGAGGGAGCAGATTCCCGGAACGAGGGAGCAGATTCCCGGTCCGAGGGAGCCTATTTCAGTTCCGAGGGAGCCTATTTCCGGTCCGAGGGAGCGGATTCCCGGTCCAAGGGAGCGGAGCCCGGTCCGAGGGAGCGGATTCCCGGTCCGAGGGAGCGGAGCCCGGTCCGAGGGAGCGGATTCCCGGTCCGAGGGAGCGGAGCCCGGTCCGAGGGAGCGGAGCCCGGTCCGAGGGAGCGGAGCCCGGTCCGAGGGAGCGGAGCCCGGTCCGAGGGAGCGGATTCCCGGTCCGAGGGAGCGGAGCCCGGTCCGAGGGAGCGGATTCCAGGTCCGAGGGAGCACAGCCCGGTCCGAGGGAGCGGAGCCCGATCCGAGGGAGCACAGCCCGGTCCGAGGGAGCGGATTCCCAGTCCGAGGGAGCGGATTCGATGTCTGAGGGAGCAGATTCCCGGTCCGAGGGAGCACTGCCCGGTCCGAGGGAGCGGAGCCCGATCCGAGGGAGCAGATTCCCGGTCCGAGGGAGCACAGCCCGGTCCGAGGGAGCGGAGCCCGATCCGAGGGAGCACAGCCCGGTCCGAGGGAGCAGATTCCCGGTCCGAGGGAGCGGATTCCCGGTCCGAGGAAGCGGAGCCCGGTCCGAGGGAGCGGATTCCCGGTCCGAGGGAGCACTGCCCGGTCCGAGGGAGCGGAGCCCGGTCCGAGGGAGCGGATTCCCGGTCCGAGGAAGCGGAGCCCGGTCCGAGGGAGCGGATTCCCGGTCCGAGGGAGCACTGCCCGGTCCGAGGGAGCACTGCCCGGTCCGAGGGAGCACTGACTGGTCCGAGGGATCGGAGCCCGATCCGAGGGAGCAGATTCCCGGAACGAGGGAGCAGATTCCCGGTCCGAGGGAGCCTATTTCAGTTCCGAGGGAGCCTATTTCCGGTCCGAGGGAGCGGATTCCCGGTCCAAGGGAGCGGAGCCCGGTCCGAGGGAGCGGATTCCAGGTCCGAGGGAGCACAGCCCGGTCCGAGGGAGCGGAGCCCGATCCGAGGGAGCACAGCCCGGTCCGAGGGAGCGGATTCCCAGTCCGAGGGAGCGGATTCGATGTCTGAGGGAGCAGATTCCCGGTCCGAGGGAGCACTGCCCGGTCCGAGGGAGCGGAGCCCGATCCGAGGGAGCAGATTCCCGGTCCGAGGGAGCACAGCCCGGTCCGAGGGAGCGGAGCCCGATCCGAGGGAGCACAGCCCGGTCCGAGGGAGCAGATTCCCGGTCCGAGGGAGCGGATTCCCGGTCCGAGGGAGCAGATTCCCGGTCCGAGGGAGCACTGACTGGTCCGAGGGATCGGAGCCCGATCCGAGGGAGCAGATTCCCGGTCCGAGGGAGCGGATTCCCGGTCCGAGGGAGCACTGACTGGTCCGAGGGATCGGAGCCCGGTCCGAGGGAGCAGATTCCCGGTCCGAGGGAGCGGAGCCCGGTCCGAGGGAGCACAGCCCGGTCCGAGGGAGCAGATTCCCGGTCCGAGGGAGCGGATTCCCGGTCCGAGGGAGCAGATTCCCGGTCCGAGGGAGCACTGACTGGTCCGAGGGATCGGAGCCCGATCCGAGGGAGCAGATTCCCGGTCCGAGGGAGCGGATTCCCGGTCCGAGGGAGCACTGACTGGTCCGAGGGATCGGAGCCCGATCCGAGGGAGCAGATTCCCGGTCCGAGGGAGCGGATTCCCAGTCCGAGGGAGCAGATTCCCGGTCCGAGGGAGCAGATTCCCGGTCCGAGGGAGCAGATTCCCGGTCCGAGGGAGCAGATTCCCGGTCCGAGGGAGCCTATTTCCGGTCCGAGGGAGCGGAGCCCGGTCCGAGGGAGCGGATTCCCGGTCCGAGGAAGCGGAGCCCGGTACGAGGGAGCGGATTCCCGGTCCGAGGAAGCGGAGCCCGGTACGAGGGAGCGGATTCCCGGTCCGAGGGAGCACAGCCCGGTACGAGGGAGCGGATTCCCGGTCCGAGGGAGCACTGCCCGGTCCGAGGGAGCGGATTCGATGTCTGAGGGATCGGATTCCCGGTCCGAGGGAGCACTGCCCGGTCCGAGGGAGCGGAGCCCGGTCCGAGGGAGCGGATTCCCGGTCCGAGGGAGCAGATTCCCGGTCCGAGGGAGCACTGCCCGGTCCGAGGGAGCGGATTCCCGGTCCGAGGGAGCAGATTCCCGGTCCGAGGGAGCACTGCCCGGTCCTAGGGAGCGGATTCCCGGTCCGAGGGAGCGGATTCCCGGTCCGAGGGAGCACTGACTGGTCCGAGGGAGCGGATTCCCGGTCCGAGGGAGCGGAGCCCGGTCCGAAGGAGCGGAGCCCGGTCCGAGCGAGCGGAGCCCGGTCCGAGGGAGCGGATTCCCGGTCCGAGGGAGCGGATTCCCGGTCCGAGGGAGCACTGACTGGTCCGAGGGAGCACTGACTGGTCCGAGGGAGCGGATTCCCGGTCCGAAGGAGCGGAGCCCGGTCCGAGGGAGCGGATTCCCGGTCCGAGGGAGCGGATTCCCGGTCCGAGGGAGCGGATTCCCGGTCCGAGGGAGCGGATTCCCGGTCCGAGGGAGCACAGCCCGGTCCGAGGGAGCGGATTCCCGGTCCGAGGGAGCGGAGCCCGGTCCGAGGGAGCGGATTCCCGGTCCGAGGGAGCACTGACTGGTCCGAGGGATCGGAGCCCGATCCGAGGGAGCAGATTCCCGGTCCGAGGGAGCGGAGCCCGGTCCGAGGGAGCGGATTCCCGGTCCGAGGGAGCGGAGCCCGGTCCGAGGGAGCGGATTCCCGGTCCGAGGGAGCGGATTCCCGGTCCGAGGGAGCGGATTCCCGGTCCTAGGGAGCGGATTCCCGGTCCGAGGGAGCGGAGCCCGGTCCGAGGGAGCAGATTCCCGGTCCGAGGGAGCGGATTCCCGGTCCGAGGGAGCAGAGCCCAGTCCAAGGGAGCGGATTCCCGGTCCGAGGGAGTGGATTCCCGGTCCGAGGGAGCAGATTCCCGGTCCGAGGGAGCCTATTTCCGGTCCGAGGGAGCGGATTCCCAGTCCGAGGGAGCAGATTCCCGGTCCGAGGGAGCCTATTTCCGGTCCGAGGGAGCGGATTCCAGGTCCGAGGGAGCCTATTTCCGGTCCGAGGGAGCAGATTCCCGGTCCGAGGGAGCCTATTTCCGGTCCGAGGGAGCGGAGCCCGGTCCGAGGGAGCACAGCCCGGTCCGAGGGAGCGGATTCGATGTCTGAGGGAGCGGATTCCCGGTCCGAGGGAGCACTGCCCGGTCCGAGGGAGCGGAGCCCGGTCCGAGGGAGCGGATTCCCGGTCCGAGGGAGCACTGACCTGTCCGAGGGAGCGAATTCCCGGTCCGAGGGAGCACAGCCCAGTCCGAGGGAGCGGATTCCCGGTCCAAGGGAGCGGATTCCCGGTCCGAGGGAGCGGATTCCCGGTCCGAGGGAGCACTGACTGGTCCGAGGGATCGGAGCCCGATCCGAGGGAGCAGATTCCCGGTCCGAAGGAGCGGAGCCCGGTCCGAGGGAGCGGATTCCCGGTCCGAGGGAGCGGATTCCCGGTCCGAGGGAGCGGATTCCCAGTCCGAGGGAGCACTGCCCGGTCCGAGGGAGCGGAGCCCGGTCCGAGGGAGCGGAGCCCGGTCCGAGGGAGCGGATTCCCGGTCCGACGGAGCACTGACCGGTCCGAGGGATCGGAGCCCGATCCGAGGGAGCAGATTCCCGGTCCGAGGGAGCAGATTCCCGGTCCGAGGGAGCCTATTTCCGGTCCGAGGGAGCCTATTTCAGTTCCGAGGGAGCCTATTTCCGGTCCGAGGGAGCGGATTCCCGGTCCGAGGGAGCGGAGCCCTGTCCGAGGGAGCGGATTCCCGGTCCGAGGGAGCGCTGCCAGGTCCGAGGGA
This sequence comes from Scyliorhinus torazame, assembly GCF_047496885.1. NCBI lineage: Eukaryota > Metazoa > Chordata > Chondrichthyes > Carcharhiniformes > Scyliorhinidae > Scyliorhinus > Scyliorhinus torazame. Next base: position 97,931 of record NW_027308355.1, on the reverse strand, counting down.
GCGGATTCCCGGTCCGAGTGAGCGGATTCCAGGTCCGAGTGAGCAGATTCCCGGTCCGAGGGAGCGGATTCCCGGTCCGAGGGAGCGGATTCCCGGTCCGAGGGAGCGGATTCCCGGTCCGAGGGAGCAGATTCCCGGTCCGAGGGAGCACTGCCCGGTCCGAGGGAGCGGAGCCCGATCCGAGGGAGCGGAGCCCGGTCCGAGGGAGCGGATTCCCGGTCCGAGGGAGCAGATTCCCGGTCCGAGGGAGCACTGCCCGGTCCGAGGGAGCGGAGCCCGATCCGAGGGAGCGGAGCCCGGTCCGAGGGAGCGGATTCCCGGTCCGAGGGAGCGGATTCCCGGTCCGAGGGAGCGGATTCCCGGTCCGAGGGAGCGGAGCCCGGTCCGAGGGAGCGGAGCCCGGTCCGAGGGAGCGGATTCCCAGTCCGAGGGAGCAGAGCCCGGTCCGAGGGAGCGGATTCCCGGTCCGAGGGAGCGGAGCCCGGTCCGAGGGAGCGGATTCCCGGTCCGAGGGAGCGGAGCCCGGTCCGAGGGAGCAGAGCCCGGTCCGAGGGAGCAGAGCCCGGTCCGAGGGAGCGGATTCCCGGTCCGAGGGAGCGGAGCCCGGTCCGAGGGAGCGGAGCCCGGTCCGAGGGAGCGGATTCCCGGTCCGAGGGAGCAGAGCCCGGTCCGAGGGAGCGGATTCCCGGTCCGAGGGAGCGGATTCCCGGTCCGAGGGAGCGGAGCCCGGTCCGAGGGAGCGGATTCCCGGTCCGAGGGAGCGGAGCCCGGTCCGAGGGAGCGGAGCCCGGTCCGAGGGAGCGGATTCCCGGTCCGAGGGAGCGGATTCCCGGTCCGAGGGAGCGGAGCCCGGTCCGAGGGAGCGGAGCCCGGTCCGAGGGAGCGGATTCCCAGTCCGAGGGAGCGGAGCCCGGTCCGAGGGAGCGGATTCTCGGTCCGAGGGAGCGGATTCCCGGTCCGAGGGAGCGGATTCCCAGTCCGAGGGAGCAGAGCCCGGTCCGAGGGAGCAGAGCCCGGTCCGAGGGAGCGGATTCCAGGTCCGAGGGAGCACTGACCGGTCCGAGGGAGCGGATTCCCGGTCCGAGGGAGCAGATTCCCGGTCCGAGGGAGCGGATTCCCAGTCCGAGGGAGCGGAGCCCGGTCCGAGGGAGCGGATTCCCGGTCCGAGGGAGCACTGACTGGTCCGAGGGATCGGAGCCCGATCCGAGGGAGCAGATTCCCGGTCCGAGGGAGCGGATTCCCAGTCCGAGGGAGCAGATTCCCGGTCCGAGGGAGCAGATTCCCGGTCCGAGGGAGCCTATTTCCGGTCCGAGGGAGCGGATTCCCGGTCCGAGGAAGCGGAGCCCGGTACGAGGGAGCGGATTCCCGGTCCGAGGGAGCACAGCCCGGTCCGAGGGAGCGGATTCCCGGTCCGAGGGAGCGGATTCGATGTCTGAGGGAGCGGATTTCCGGTCCGAGGGAGCACTGCCCGGTCCAAGGGAGCGGAGCCCGGTCCGAGGGAGCAGATTCCCGGTCCGAGGGAGCACTGACCTGTCCGAGGGAGCGGATTCCCGGTCCGAGGGAGCAGAGCCCGGTCCTAGGGAGCGGATTCCCGGTCCGAGGGAGCACTGACTGGTCCGAGGGATCGGAGCCCGATCCGAGGGAGCGGAGCCCGGTCCGAGGGAGCGGATTCCCGGTCCGAGGGAGCACTGACTGGTCCGAGGGAGCGGATTCCCGGTCCGAAGGAGCGGAGCCCGGTCCGAGGGAGCGGATTCCCGGTCCGAGGGAGCGGATTCGCGGTCCGAGGGAGCGGATTCGCGGTCCGAGGGAGCGGATTCCCGGTCCGAGGGAGCGGATTCCCGGTCCGAGGGAGCGGATTCCCGGTCCGAGGGAGCACAGCCCGGTCCGAGGGAGCGGATTCCCAGTCCGAGGGAGCGGATTCCCGGTCCGAGGGAGCGGATTCCCGGTCCGAGGGAGCGGATTCCCGGTCCGAGGGAGCGGAGCCCGGTCCGAGGGAGCGGATTCCCAGTCCGAGGGAGCGCTGCCCGGTCGGAGGGATCGGAGCCCGATCCGAGGGAGCAGATTCCCGGTCCGAGGGAGCGGATTCCCGGTCCTAGGGAGCGGATTCCCGGTCCGAGGGAGCGGAGCCCGGTCCGAGGGAGCAGATTCCCGGTCCGAGGGAGCGGATTCCCGGTCCTAGGGAGCGGATTCCCGGTCCGAGGGAGCACTGACTGGTCCGAGGGATCGGAGCCCGATCCGAGGGAGGAGATTCCCGGTCCGAGGGAGCAGATTCCCGGTCCGAGGGAGCAGATTCCCGGTCCGAGGGAGCAGAGCCCAGTCCAAGGGAGCGGATTCCCGGTCCTAGGGAGCGGATTCCCGGTCCGAGGGAGCACTGACTGGTCCGAGGGATCGGAGCCCGATCCGAGGGAGCAGATTCCCGGTCCGAGGGAGCAGATTCCCGGTCCGAGGGAGCAGATTCCCGGTCCGAGGGAGCAGATTCCCGGTCCGAGGGAGCAGATTCCCGGTCCGAGGGAGCCTATTTCCGGTCCGAGGGAGCGGATTCCCGGTCCGAGGGAGCACAGCCCGGTCCGAGGGAGCGGATTCGATGTCTGAGGGAGCGGATTCCCGGTCCGAGGGAGCACTGCCCGGTCCGAGGGAGCGGAGCCCGGTCCGAGGGAGCGGATTCCCGGTCCGAGGGAGCACTGACTGGTCCGAGGGATCGGAGCCCGATCCGAGGGAGCCTATTTCCGGTCCGAGGGAGCGGATTCCCGGTCCGAGGGAGCACAGCCCGGTCCGAGGGAGCGGATTCGATGTCTGAGGGAGCGGATTCCCGGTCCGAGGGAGCACTGCCCGGTCCGAGGGAGCGGAGCCCGGTCCGAGGGAGCGAATTCCCGGTCCGAGGGAGCACAGCCCAGTCCGAGGGAGCGGATTCCCGGTCCGAGGGAGCGGATTCCCGGTCCGAGGGAGCACTGACTGGTCCGAGGGATCGGAGCCCGATCCGAGGGAGCAGATTCCCGGTCCGAAGGAGCGGAGCCCGGTCCGAGGGAGCGGATTCCCGGTCCGAGGGAGCGGATTCCCGTTCCGAGGGAGCGGATTCCCGGTCCGAGGGAGCGGATTCCCAGTCCGAGGGAGCACTGCCCGGTCCGAGGGAGCGGATTCCCGGTCCGAGGGATCGGATTCCCGGTCCGAGGGAGCGGATTCCCGGACCGAGGGAGCAGAGCCCGGTCCGAGGGAGCGGATTCCCGGTCCGAGGGAGCAGAGCCCGGTCCGAGGGAGCGGAGCCCGGTCCGAGGGAGCGGATTCCCGGTCCGAGGGAGCAGAGCCCGGTCCGAGGGAGCGGATTCCCGGTCCGAGGGAGCGGATTCCCGGTCCGAGGGAGCGGAGCCCGGTCCGAGGGAGCGGATTCCCGGTCCGAGGGAGCGGAGCCCGGTCCGAGGGAGCGGAGCCCGGTCCGAGGGAGCGGATTCCCGGTCCGAGGGAGCGGATTCCCGGTCCGAGGGAGCGGAGCCCGGTCCGAGGGAGCGGAGCCCGGTCCGAGGGAGCGGATTCCCAGTCCGAGGGAGCGGAGCCCGGTCCAAGGGAGCGGATTCCCAGTCCGAGGGAGCAGAGCCCGGTCCGAGGGAGCGGATTCCAGGTCCGAGGGAGCACTGACTGGTCCGAGGGATCGGAGCCCGATCCGAGGGAGCAGATTCCCGGTCCGAGGGAGCGGATTCCCGGTCCGAGGGAGCACTGACTGGTCCGAGGGATCGGAGCCCGATCCGAGGGAGCAGATTCCCGGTCCGAGGGAGCGGATTCCCAGTCCGAGGGAGCGGACCCGGTCCGAGGGAGCGGATTCCCGGTCCGAGGGAGCACTGACTGGTCCGAGGGATCGGAGCCCGATCCGAGGGAGCAGATTCCCGGTCCGAGGGAGCGGATTCCCAGTCCGAGGGAGCAGATTCCCGGTCCGAGGGAGCAGATTCCCGGTCCGAGGGAGCAGATTCCCGGTCAGAGGGAGCCTATTTCCGGTCCGAGGGAGCGGATTCCCGGTCCGAGGGAGCAGAGCCCGGTATGAGGGAGCGGATTCCCGGTCCGAGGGAGCACAGCCCGGTCCGAGGGAGCGGATTCCCGGTCCGAGGGAGCGGATTCGATGTCTGAGGGAGCGGATTCCCGGTCCGAGGGAGCACTGCCCGGTCCGAGGGAGTGGAGCCCGGTCCGAGGGAGCAGATTCCCGGTCCGAGGGAGCGGAGCCCGGTCCGAGGGAGCGGATTCCCGGTCCGAGGGAGCGGAGCCCGGTCCGAGGGAGCGGATTCCCGGTCCGAGGGAGCACTGACTGGTCCGAGGGATCGGAGCCCGATCCGAGGGAGCGGATTCCCGGTCCGAGGGAGCACTGACTGGTCCGAGGGAGCGGATTCCCGGTCCGAAGGAGCGGAGCCCGGTCCGAGGGAGCGGATTCCCGGTCCGAGGGAGCGGATTCCCGGTCCGAGGGAGCGGATTCCCGGTCCGAGGGAGCGGAGCCCGGTCCGAGGGAGCGGATTCCCGGTCCGAGGGAGCACAGCCCGGTCCGAGGGAGCGGATTCCCGGTCCGAGGGAGCGGAGCCCGGTCCGAGGGAGCGGATTCCCAGTCCGAGGGAGCGCTGCCCGGTCGGAGGGATCGGAGCCCGATCCGAGGGAGCAGATTCCCGGTCCGAGGGAGCGGAGCCCGGTCCGAGGGAGCGGATTCCCGGTCCGAGGGAGCGGAGCCCGGTCCGAGGGAGCGGTTTCCCGGTCCGAGGGAGCGGATTCCCGGTCCTAGGGAGCGGATTCCCGGTCCGAGGGAGCGGAGCCCGGTCCGAGGGAGCGGATTCCCGGTCCGAGGGAGCGGATTCCCGGTCCGAGGGAGCAGAGCCCAGTCCAAGGGAGCGGATTCCCGGTGCTAGGGAGCGGATTCCCGGTCCGAGGGAGCACTGACTGGTCCGAGGGATCGGAGCCCGATCCGAGGGAGCAGATTCCCGGTCCGAGGGAGCAGATTCCCGGTCCGAGGGAGCAGATTCCCGGTCCGAGGGAGCAGATTCCCGGTCCGAGGGAGCAGATTCCCGGTCCGAGGGAGCCTATTTCCGGTCCGAGGGAGCGGATTCCCGGTCCGAGGGAGCACAGCCCGGTCCGAGGGAGCGGATTCGATGTCTGAGGGAGCGGATTCCCGGTCCGAGGGAGCACTGCCCGGTCCGAGGGAGCGGAGCCCGGTCCGAGGGAGCGGATTCCCGGTCCGAGGGAGCGGATTCCCGGTCCGAGGGAGCACTGACCTGTCCGAGGGAGCGAATTCCCGGTCCGAGGGAGCACAGCCCAGTCCGAGGGAGCGGATTCCCGGTCCGAGGGAGCGGATTCCCGGTCCGAGGGAGCACTGACTGGTCCGAGGGATCGGAGCCCGATCCGAGGGAGCAGATTCCCGGTCCGAAGGAGCGGAGCCCGGTCCGAGGGAGCGGATTCCCGGTCCGAGGGAGCGGATTCCCGGTCCGAGGGATCGGATTCCCGGTCTGAAGGAGCGGATTCCCAGTCCGAGGGAGCACTGCCCGGTCCGAGGGAGCGGATTCCCAGTCCGAGGGAGCACTGCCCGGTCCGAGGGAGCGGATTCCCGGTCCGAGGGAGCGGAGCCCGGTCCGAGGGAGCGGATTCCCGGTCCGAGGGAGCGGAGCCCGGTCCGAGGGAGCGGAGCCCGGTCCGAGGGAGCGGATTCTCGGTCCGAGGGAGCGGAGCCCGATCCGAGGGAGCAGATTCCCGGTCCGAGGGAGCGCAGCCCGGTCCGAGGGAGCGGAGCCCGATCCGAGGGAGCGGATTCCCAGTCCGAGGGAGCGGAGCCCGGTCCGAGGGAGCGGATTCCCGGTCCGAGGGAGCGGAGCCCGATCCGAGGGAGCGGATTCCCGGTCCGAGGGAGCGGAGCCCGGTCCGAGGGAGCGGATTCCCGGTCCGAGGGAGCGGAGCCCGGTCCGAGGGAGCGCAGCCCGGTCCGAGGGAGCGGATTCCCGGTCCGAGGGAGCGGATTCCCGGTCCGAGGGAGCGCAGCCCGGTCCGAGGGAGCGCAGCCCGGTACGAGGGCGCACTGCCCGGTCCGAGGGAGCGGAGCCCGGTCCAAGGGAGCGGATTCCCAGTCCGAGGGAGCGGAGCCCGGTCCGAGGGGGCGGAGCCAGGTCCGAGGGAGCGGAGCCCGGTCCGAGGGAGCGGAGCCCGGTCCGAGGGAGCGGAGCCCGGTCCGAGGGAGCGGAGCCCAGTCCGAGGGAGCGGAGCCCGGTCCGAGAGAGCGGATTCCCAGTCCGAGGGAGCACTGCCCGGTCCGAGGGAGCGGATTCCCGTTCCGAGGGAGCACTGACTGGTCCGAGGGAGCGGATTCCCGGTCCGAGGGAGCGGATTCCCGGTCCGAGGGAGCGGATTCCCGGTCCGAGGGAGCGCAGCCCGGTCCGAGGGAGCGCAGCCCGGTCCGAGGGAGCGGAGCCCGATCCGAAGGAGCGGAGCCCGGTCCGAGGGAGCGGAGCCCGGTCCGAGGGAGCGGAGCCCGGTCCGAGGGAGCGCTGCCCGGTCCGAGGGAGCGGAGCCCGGTCCGAGGGAGCGGAGCCCGGTCCGAGGGAGCGCTGCCCGGTCCGAGGGAGCGGAGCCCGGTCCGAGGGAGCGGAGCCCGGTCCGAGGGAGCGGATTCCCGGACCGAGGGAGCGGAGCCCGGTCCGAGGGAGCGGAGCCCGGTCCGAGGGAGCGGATTCCCGGTCCGAGCGAGCGGAGCCCGGTCCGAGCGAGCAGAGCCCGGTCCGAGGGAATCTGGAGTCAGTGAGGAACTGCATTCTTACCGAATTATGCCAAACTCATCGAAGTATCCCCCTCGGCCCTCTGTACCAAACGGTTCCTTAAAGGTCAGCACAACAGAGGCAATGTTGTCTCGATTCCACAACGGGGCAAAAATCCTGTTTGCAAATCTGCAGAGGGGGTAACATTAAACCAATGTGAGGAGAGGGTTAATTTCACATGATCACCCCCTCAGATTCACAGCACTGTCCCTCTGCCCCACCGTGATACTGTGACAAACAAATGGAGCTTTACTCTGTATCTAATCCCGTCCTGTACCTGTCCTGGGAGTGTTTGATGGGGACAGTGTAGAGGGAGCTTTACTCTGTATCTAATCCCGTCCTGTACCTGTCCTGGGGGTGTTTGATGGGGACAGTGGAGAGGGAGCTTTACTCTGTATCTAACCCCGTGCTGTACCTGTCCTGGGGGTGTTTGATGGGGACAGTGTAGAGGGAGTTTTACTCTGCATCTAACCCCGTGCTGTACCTGTCCTGGGAGTGTTTGATGGGGACAGTGTAGAGGGAGCTTTACTCTGTATCTAACCCCGTGCTGTACCTGTCCTGGGAGTGTTTGATGGGGACAGTGCAGAGGGAGCTTTACTCCGTATCTAACCCCGTGCTGTACCTGTCCTGGGAGTGTTTGATGGGGACAGTGTAGAGGGAGCTTTACTCTGTATCTAACCCCGTGCTGGAATTGTCCGTCCTCCAAAATCTCTGGTTTGTCCAGACTTGTTGTTATTCTGATTCCCATCCAGAACTTGATCTTCTGGTTTAAGGAGGGTGGGGTGAAGAACTCAGACATGCCAGATGCTTATAAAAGCCTCTCTCCTCGACGGCCCCATCAACCCCACACCTCAGACCCACAGACATATCGTTTGGGATTGCTCCCAGGCAAGGAATGATTAATCAGCTGTCAGAGGGTCAGTACTGAGGGAGTGCCGCACTATCAGGGGTCAGTACAGAGGGAGTTCCGCACTGTCAGAGGGTCAGTGCTGAGGGAGTGCCGCACTGTCAGAGGGTCAGTACTGAGGGAGTTCCGCACTGTCAGAGGGTCCGGACTGAGGGAGTGCGGCACTGTCAGAGGGTCAGTACTGAGGGAGTGCTGCACTGTCAGAGGGTCAGTACTGAGGGTGTGCTGCACTGTCAGAGGGTCAGTGCTGAGGGAGTGCTGCACTGTCAGAGGGTCAGTACTGAGGGAGCACCGCACTGTCAGAGGGTCAGTACTGAGGGAGCACCGCACAGTCAGAGGGTCAGTACTGAGGGAGTGCCGCACTGTCAGAGGGTCAGTACTGAGGGAGTGCTGCACTGTCAGAGGGTCAGTACTGAGGTAGTGCCGCACTGTCAGAGGGTCAGTACTGAGGGAGTGCTGCACTGTCAGAGGGTCAGTACTGAGTGAGTGCCGCACTGTCAGAGGGTCAGTACTGAGGTAGTGCCGCACTGTCAGAGGGTCAGTACTGAGGGAGTGCTGCACTGTCAGAGGGTCAGTACTGAGGGAGTGCCGCACTGTCAGAGGGTCAGTACTGAGTGAGTGCCGCACTGTCAGAGGGTCAGTACTGAGGTAGTGCCGCACTGTCAGAGAGTCAGTACTGAGGGAGTGCCGCACTGTCAGAGGATCAGTACTGAGGGAGTGCTGCACTGTCAGAGGGTCAGTACTGAGTGAGTGCCGCACTGTCAGAGGGTCAGTACTGAGGTAGTGCCGCACTGTCAGAGGGTCAGTACTGAGGGAGTGCTGCACTGTCAGAGGGTCAGTACTGAGGGAGTGCCGCACTGTCAGAGGGTCAGTACTGAGTGAGTGCCGCACTGTCAGAGGGTCAGTACTGAGGTACTGCCGCACTGTCAGAGAGTCAGTACTGAGGGAGTGCCGCACTGTCAGAGGGTCAGTACTGAGGGAGAGCTGCACTGTCAGAGGGTCAGTATTGAGGGAGTGCCGCACTGTCAGAGGGTCAGTACTGAGGGAGTGCTGCACTGTCAGAGGGTCAGTACTGAGGGAGTGCCGCACTGTCAGAGGGTCAGTGCTGAGGGAGTGCCGCACTGTCAGAGAGTCAGTACTGAGGGAGTGCCGCACTGTCAGAGGGTCAGTACTGAGGGAGTGCCGCACTGTCAGAGGGTCAGTGCTGAGGGAGTGCTGCACTGTCAGAGGGTCAGTACTGAGGGAGTGCCGCACTGTCAGAGGGTCAGTGCTGAGGGAGTGCCGCACTGTCAGAGGGTCAGTACTGAGGGAGTGCCGCACTGTCAGAGGGTCAGTGCTGAGGGAGTGCCGCGCAGTCAGAGGGTCAGTACTGAGGGAGTGCCGCACTGTCAGAGGGTCAGTACTGAGGGAGTGCCACACTGTCAGAGGGTCCGTACTGAGGGAGTGCGGCACTGTCAGAGGGTCAGTACTGAGGGAGTGCGGCACTGTCAGAGGGTCAGTACTGAGGGAGTGCTGCACTGTCAGGGGGTCAGTACTGAGGCAGTGCTGCACTGTCAGAGGGTCAGTACTGAGGGAGTGCTGCACTGTCAGAGGGTCAATACTGAGGGAGCTCAATACTGAGGGAGCACCGCACTGTCAGAGGGTCAGTGCTGAGAGAGTGCTGCACTGTCAGAGAGTCAGTACTGAGGGAGTGCTGCACTGTCAGAGGGTCGGTACTGAGGGAGTGCTGCACTGTCAGAGGGTCAGTACTGTGGGAGTGCCGCACTGTCAGAGGGTCAGTACTGAGGGAGCGCCACACTGTCAGAGGGTCAGTACTGAGGGAGTGCTACACTGTCAGACGGTCAGTACTGTGGGAGTGCCGCACTGTCAGAGGGTCAGTGCCGGGGGAGTGCTACACTGTCAGAGGGTCAGTGCCGGGGGAGTGCCGCACTGTCAGAGGGTCAGTGCTGAGGGAGTGCCGCACTGTCAGAGGGTCAGTGCTGAGGGAGTGCCGCACTGTCAGAGGGTCAGTTCTGAGGGAGGGCCGCCCTGTCAGAGGGTCAGTACTGAGGGAGTGCTGCACTGTCGGAGGGTCAGTACTGAGGGAGTGCCGCACTGTCAGAGGGTCAGTGCTGAGAGAGTGATGCACTGTCAGAGGGTCAGTACTGAGGGAGTGCTGCACTGACAGAGGGTCAGTACTGTGGGAGTGCCGCACTGACAGAGGGTCAGTACTGAGGGAGCGCCACACTGTCAGAGGGTCAGTACTGAGGGAGTGCTGCACTGTCAGAGGGTCAGTACTGAGGGAGTGCCGCACTGTCAGAGGGTCAGTACTGAGGGAGTGCCGCACTGTCAGAGGGTCGGTACTGAGGGAGTGCCGCACTGTCAGAGGGTCAGTGCTGAGGGAGTGCCGCACTGTCAGGGGGTCAGTACTGAGGGAGTGCCGCACTGTCAGAGGGTCAATGCTGAGGGAGTGCCGCACTGTCAGAGGGTCAGTGCTGAGGGAGTGCCGCACTGTCAGAGGGTCAGTGCTGAGGGGGTGCCGCACTGTCAGAGGGTCAGTACTGAGGGAGTGCCGCACTGTCAGAGGGTCAGTGCTGAGGGAGTGCCGCACTGTCAGAGGGTCAGTACTGAGGGAGTGCCGCACTGTCAGAGGGTCAGTACTGAGGGAGTGCTGCACTGTCAGAGGGTCAGTACTGAGGGAGTGCTGCACTGTCAGAGGGTCAGTGCTGAGGGAGTGCCGCACTGTCAGAGAGTCAGTACTGAGGGAGCGCCGCACTGTCAGAGGGTCAGTACTGAGGGAGTGCTGCACTGTCAGAGGGTCAGTACTGAGGGAGCGCCGCACTGTCAGAGGGTTAATACTGAGTGAGTGCTGCACTGTCAGAGGGTCAGTACTGAGGGAGTGCTGCACTGTCGGAGGGTCAGTACTGAGGGAGTGCCGCACTGTCAGAGGGTCAGTGCTGAGAGAGTGCTGCACTGTCAGAGGGTCAGTACTGAGGGAGTGCTGCACTGTCAGAGGGTCGGTACTGAGGGAGTGCTGCACTGTCAGAGGGTCAGTACTGTGGGAGTGCCGCACTGTCAGAGGGTCAGTACTGAGGGAGCGCCACACTGTCAGAGGGTCAGTACTGAGGGAGTGCTACACTGTCAGAGGGTCAGTACTGTGGGAGTGCCGCACTGTCAGAGGGTCAGTGCTGAGAGAGTGCCGCACTGTCAGAGGGTCAGTACTGAGGGAGTGCCGCACTGTCAGAGGGTCAGTACAGAGGGAGTGCTGCACTGTGAGAGGGTCAGCACTGAGGGAGTGCCGCACTGTCAGAGGGTCAGTACTGAGGGAGTGCTGCACTGTCAGAGCGTCAGTACTGAGGGAGTGCCGCACTGTCAGAGGGTCAGTACTGAGGGAGTGCTGCACTGTCAGAGGGTCAGTACTGAGGGAATGCTGCACTGTCAGAGGGTCAGTACTGAGGGGGGTCAGTACTGAGGGAGTGCCGCACTGTCAGAGGGTCAGTACTGAGGGAGTGCTGCACTGTCAGAGGGTCAGTACTGAGGGAGTGCCGCACTGTCAGAGGGTCAGTACTGAGGGAGTGCTGCACTGTCAGAGGGTCAGTACTGAGTGAGTGCCGCACTGTCAGAGGGTCAGTACTGAGGTAGTGCCGCACTGTCAGAGGGTCAGTACTGAGGGAGTGCTGCACTGTCAGAGGGTCAGTACTGAGGGAGTGCCGCACTGTCAGAGGGTCAGTACTGAGTGAGTGCCGCACTGTCAGAGGGTCAGTACTGAGGTAGTGCCGCACTGTCAGAGAGTCAGTACTGAGGGAGTGCCGCACTGTCAGAGGGTCAGTACTGAGGGAGAGCTGCACTGTCAGAGGGTCAGTATTGAGGGAGTGCCGCACTGTCAGAGGGTCAGTACTGAGGGAGTGCTGCACTGTCAGAGGGTCAGTACTGAGGGAGTGCCGCACTGTCAGAGGGTCAGAACTGAGGGAGCGCCGCACTGTCAGAGATTCAGTACTGAGGGAGTGCCGCACTGTCAGAGGGTCAGTACTGAGGGAGCGCTGCACTGTCAGAGGGTCAGTGCTGAGGGAGTGCTGCACTGTCAGAGGGTCAGTACTGAGGGAGTGCCGCACTGTCAGAGGGTCAGTGCTGAGGGAGTGCCGCACTGTCAGAGGGTCAGTACTGAGGGAGTGCCGCACTGTCAGAGGGTCAGTGCTGAGGGAGTGCCGCGCAGTCAGAGGGTCAGTACTGAGGGAGTGCCGCACTGTCAGAGGGTCAGTACTGAGGGAGTGCCACACTGTCAGAGGGTCCGTACTGAGGGAGTGCGGCACTGTCAGAGGGTCAGTACTGAGGGAGTGCGGCACTGTCAGAGGGTCAGTACTGAGGGAGTGCTGCACTGTCAGGGGGTCAGTACTGAGGCAGTGCTGCACTGTCAGAGGGTCAGTACTGAGGGAGTGCTGCACTGTCAGAGGGTCAATACTGAGGGAGCTCAATACTGAGGGAGCACCGCACTGTCAGAGGGTCAGTGCTGAGAGAGTGCTGCACTGTCAGAGAGTCAGTACTGAGGGAGTGCTGCACTGTCAGAGGGTCGGTACTGAGGGAGTGCTGCACTGTCAGAGGGTCAGTACTGTGGGAGTGCCGCACTGTCAGAGGGTCAGTACTGAGGGAGCGCCACACTGTCAGAGGGTCAGTACTGAGGGAGTGCTACACTGTCAGACGGTCAGTACTGTGGGAGTGCCGCACTGTCAGAGGGTCAGTGCCGGGGGAGTGCTACACTGTCAGAGGGTCAGTGCCGGGGGAGTGCCGCACTGTCAGAGGGTCAGTACTGAGGGAGTGCTGCACTGTCAGAGGGTCAGTACTGAGGGAGTGCCGCACTGTCAGAGGGTCAGTACTGAGGGAGTGCCGCACTGTCAGAGGGTCGGTACTGAGGGAGTGCCGCACTGTCAGAGGGTCAGTGCTGAGGGAGTGCCGCACTGTCAGGGGGTCAGTACTGAGGGAGTGCTGCACTGTCAGAGTGTCAGTACTGAGGGAGTGCCGCACTGTCAGAGGGTCAGTACTGAGGGAGTGCCGCACTGTCAGAGGGTCAGTACTGAGGGAGTGCTGCACTGTCAGAGGGTCAGTACTGAGGGAGTGCCGCACTGTCAGAGGGTCAGTACTGAGGGAGTGCTGCACTGTCAGAGGGTCAGTACTGAGGGAGTGCCGCACTGTCAGAGGGTCAGTACTGAGGGAGTGCTGCACTGTCAGAGGGTCAGTACTGAGGGAGTGCCGCACTGTCAGAGGGTCAGTGCTGAGGGAGTGCCGCACTGTCAGCGGGTCAGTACTGAGGGAGTGCTGCACTGTCAGAGGGTCAGTACTGAGGGAGTGCTGCACTGTCAGAGGGTCAGTACTGAGGGAGTGCTGCACTGTCTGAGATTTGGTTCGCTCTGCTTGCTGCTGGGTGCGTCACCACCCTCCCTCTCTGACCCCAGTTGGAAATATTACAGACCGGCTGCGGAGTGGATGTCCGGAGCCTGGCGACTGGACCTGTCGGAATCCATCCCCCAAACTGTACCTGAGAACCATGAGGTTCTGCACCATCTCCTTGCCCAGGTAATGGTCGATGCGATAAATCTGGTCCTCGCTGAACAATGAAGAGAGGTGGTTCGACAGCTTGTTGGAACTTTCCAGATCTTTCCCAAACGGTTTTTCCACAATCACCCGGTTCCAGCCACTGGAATGGACAGGAAGGAGAGTGGGGAGTTAGTCAAAAACCGGCACATGGTGTTGAGAATGGCTCTCAAACCGCCCCCCCCCTCCTCCCCCCAACCCGCGCACTACCCCACTCCTCTCCGCTCCGATCCCAGTGCCCTCCTGCTCATCGGGCTCGTCGACAGGGTGGGGCATCACAGGAAATGCCATCACCGCCCGCGTCCCCCCCCTTCCCAAATCCGCACAGCCAGGATGCTGAGATTAAGTGAGGGGGGTCCCCTCCCCTCCCTCACTCCCCCCCCCACCCCCATCCTACCCACTTGGCGGGGAGTGTGACGGCGAGATGGAGGAGCAGCCATGATCCTATTGAATGGCGGACAGGCACGATGGGCCGAAGGGCCTGCTGCTCCACCAGTTCAGTCTTCACACAATCCGTCCGAGGACATTAAACCCATCAGAGCACACGGCTCCCTCCACCCTCCTGCGCCCCGCTCCCTCCCCACCCGCCACCCCCCTCCCGCCCCCCATCCGCCACCCCCCCTCCCCCCCCCCGCCGCCCCCCTCCCCCCCGCCGCCCCCCGCCCCTGCCACCCCCCCTCCCGCCCCCCCACCGCCGCCCCCCCGCCCCTGCCACCCCCCTCCCGCCCCCATCCGCCACCCCCCTCCCGCCCCCCGCCCCCTGCCACCCCCCTCCCGCCCCCCCGCCCCCCCCCGCCCCTGCCGCCCCCCTCCCGCCGCCCCCCGCCCCCTGCCACCCCCCTCCCGCCCCCCCCCCCCCCCCGCCCCTGCCACCCCCTCCCCCCGCCCCCACACACACACTCACATTTTGCCCATGCACGTGTGCCTGATGTTGCGAGTTACGTCCTCGTACACACTGGGAGGCAGGGCCAGGTAGAAGAGGCGATTGGCCTGACGCCCGTTGTGCTGAGCGTTGATGTGGTCGTCCAGTTTCTGG
>NW_027308355.1:48120-83559 GCF_047496885.1 Scyliorhinus torazame | reverse complement strand
GTCCGGAGTCTCAGTCCCGGGGGGGGGTCAGTGTGTCCGGAGTCTCAGTCCGGGGGGGGGGTCAGTGTGTCCGGAGTCTCAGTCCCGGGGGGTCAGTGTGTCCGGAGTCTCAGTCCCGGGGGGGGGTCAGTGTGACCGGAGTCTCAGTCCCGGGGGGGGTCAGTGTGTCCGGAGTCTCTGTCCCGGGGGGGGGGGTCAGTGTGTCCGGAGTCTCAGTCCCGGGGGGTCAGTGTGTCCGGAGTCTCAGTCCCGAGGGGGGGTCAGTGTGTCCGGAGTCTCAGTCCCGGGGGGGGGGGTCAGTGTGACCGGAGTCTCAGTCCCGGGGGGTCAGTGTGTCCGGAGTCTCAGTCCCGGGGGAGGGGTCAGTGTGTCCGGAGTCTCAGTCCCGGGGGGGGGGGTCAGTGTGACCGGAGTCTCAGTCCCGAGGGGGGGTCAGTGTGACCGGAGTCTCAGTCCCGGGGGGGGGGTCAGTGTGACCGGAGTCTCAGTCCCGAGGGGGGGTCAGTGTGACCGGAGTTCAGTCCCGGGGGGGGGTCAGTGTGACCGGAGTCTCAGTCCCGGGGGGTCAGTGTGTCCGAGTCTCAGTCCCGGGGGGGGGGTCAGTGTGTCCGGAGTCTCAGTCCCGGGGGGGGGGGTCAGTGTGTCCGGAGTCTCAGTCCCGAGGGGGGGTCAGTGTGACCGGAGTCTCAGTCCCGGGGGGGGGGGGTCAGTGTGTCCAGAGTCTCAGTCCCGGGGGGTCAGTGTGTCCGGAGTCTCAGTCCCGGGGGGAGGGGTCAGTGTGTCCGGAGTCTCAGTCCCGGGGGGAGGGGTCAGTGTGTCTGGAGTCTCAGTCCCGGGGGGTCAGTGTGTCCGGAGTCTCAGTCCCGGGGCGGGGTGGGGTCAGTGTGTCCGGAGTCTCAGTCCCGGGGCGGGGTGGGGTCAGTGTGTCCGGAGTCTCAGTCCCGGGGGGGGGTGGGGTCAGTGTGTCCGGAGTCTCAGTCCCGGGGGGAGGGGTCAGTGTGTCCGGAGTCTCAGTCCCGGGGGGTCAGTGTGTCCGGAGTCTCAGCCCCGGGGGGAGGGGGGGTCAGTGTGTCCGGAGTCTCAGTCCCGGGGGGTCAGTGTGTCCGGAGTCTCAGTCCCGGGGGGGGTGGGGTCAGTGTGTCCGGAGTCTCAGTCCCGGGGCGGGGTGGGGTCAGTGTGTCCGGAGTCTCAGTCCCGGGGGGGGTGGGGTCAGTGTGTCCGGAGTCTCAGTCCCGGGTGGGGTGGGGTCAGTGTGACCGGAGTCTCAGTCCCGGGGGGTCAGTCTGTGCGGAGTCTCAGCCCCGGGGGGGGGTCAGTGTGTCCGGAGTCTCAGTCCCGAGGGGGGGGTCAGTGTGTCCGGAGTCTCAGTCCCGGGGGGGTGGGGTCAGTGTGTCCGGAGTCTCAGTCCCTGGGTGGGGTCAGTGTGTCCGGACTCTCAGTCCCGGGGGATGTCAGTGTGTCCGGAGTCTCTGTCCCGGGGGGGGGGGGGGTCAGTGTGTCCGGAGTCTCAGTCCCGGGGGGTCATTGTGTCCGGAGTCTCAGTCCCGGGGGGTCAGTGTGTCCGGAGTCTCAGTCCTGGAGGGGGTCAGTGTGTCCGGAGTCTCAGTCCGGGGGGGGGGGGGTCAGTGTGTCCGGAGTCTCAGTCCCGGGGGGGGGTCAGTGTGTCCGGAGTCTCAGTCCCGGGGGGGGGGGGGGTCAGTGTGTCCGGAGTCTCAGTCCCGGGGGGGGGGTCAGTGTGACCGGAGTCTCAGTCCCGGGGGGTCAGTCTGTGCGGAGTCTCAGTCCCGGGGTGGGGTCAGTGTGTCCGGAGTCTCAGTCCCGGGGTGGGGTCAGTGTGTCCGGAGTCTCAGTCCCGGGGGGGGGGGTCAGTGTGTCGGAGTCTCAGTCCCGAGGGGGGGGTCAGTGTGTCCGGAGTCTCAGTCCCGAGGGGGGGGTCAGTGTGTCCGGAGTCTCAGTCCCGGGGGGGTGGGGTCAGTGTGTCCGGAGTCTCAGTCCCTGGGTGGGGTCAGTGTGTCCGGACTCTCAGTCCCGGGGGGACAGTGTGGCCGGAGTCTCAGTCCCGGGGATGTCAGTGTGTCCGGAGTCTCTGTCCCGGGGGGGGGGGGGGTCAGTGTGTCCGGAGTCTCAGTCCCGGGGGTCATTGTGTCCGGAGTCTCAGTCCCGGGGGGTCAGTGTGTCCGGAGTCTCAGTCCCGGGGGGTCATTGTGTCCGGAGTCTCAGTCCCGGGGGGTCAGTGTGTCCGGAGTCTCAGTCCTGGAGGGGGTCAGTGTGTCCGGAGTCTCAGTCCCGGGGCGGGGTGGGGTCAGTGTGTCCGGAGTCTCAGTCCCGGGGGGGGGTGGGGTCAGTGTGTCCGGAGTCTCAGTCCCGGGGGGAGGGGTCAGTGTGTCCGGAGTCTCAGTCCCGGGGGTCAGTGTGTCCGGAGTCTCAGCCCCGGGGGGAGGGGGGTCAGTGTGTCCGGAGTCTCAGTCCCGGGGGGTCAGTGTGTCCGGAGTCTCAGTCCCGGGGGGGTGGGGTCAGTGTGTCCGGAGTCTCAGTCCCGGGGCGGGGTGGGGTCAGTGTGTCCGGAGTCTCAGTCCCGGGGGGGGGTGGGGTCAGTGTGTCCGGAGTCTCAGTCCCGGGGGGGTGGGGTCAGTGTGTCCGGAGTCTCAGTCCCGGGGGGTCAGTGTGTCCGGAGTCTCAGTCCCGGGGGGGGTGGGGTCAGTGTGTCCGGAGTCTCAGTCCCGGGGGGGGGTCAGTGTGTCCGGAGTCTCAGTCCCGGGGCGGGGTCAGTGTGTCCGGAGTCTCAGTCCCGGGGGGGGGGGGGTCAGTGTGTCCGGAGTCTCAGTCCCGAGTGGGGGGTCAGTGTGTCCGGAGTCTCAGTCCCGAGGGGGGGGTCAGTGTGTCCGGAGTCTCAGTCCCGGGGGGGTGGGGTCAGTGTGTCCGGAGTCTCAGTCCCTGGGTGGGGTCAGTGTGTCCGGACTCTCAGTCCCGGGGGATGTCAGTGTGTCCGGAGTCTCTGTCCGGGGGGGGGGGGGTCAGTGTGTCCGGAGTCTCAGTCCCGGGGGGTCATTGTGTCCGGAGTCTCAGTCCCGGGGGGTCAGTGTGTCCGGAGTCTCAGTCCCGGGGGGGGGTCAGTGTGTCCGGAGTCTCAGTCCCGGGGGGGGGGGGTCAGTGTGTCGGAGTCTCAGTCCGAGGGGGGGGTCAGTGTGTCCGGAGTCTCAGTCCCGAGGGGGGGGTCAGTGTGTCCGGAGTCTCAGTCCCGGGGGGTGGGGTCAGTGTGTCCGGAGTCTCAGTCCCTGGGTGGGGACAGTGTGTCCGGACTCTCAGTCCCGGGGGGACAGTGTGGCCGGAGTCTCAGTCCCGGGGGATGTCAGTGTGTCCGGAGTCTCTGTCCCGGGGGGGGGGGGGGTCAGTGTGTCCGGAGTCTCAGTCCCGGGGGTCATTGTGTCCGGAGTCTCAGTCCCGGGGGGTCAGTGTGTCCGGAGTCTCAGTCCCGGGGGTCATTGTGTCCGGAGTCTCAGTCCCGGGGGGTCAGTGTGTCCGGAGTCTCAGTCCTGGAGGGGGTCAGTGTGTCCGGAGTCTCAGTCCGGGGGGGGGGGGGTCAGTGTGTCCGGAGTCTCAGTCCGGGGGGGGGGGGGGGTCAGTGTGTCCGGAGTCTCAGTCCCGGGGGGGGGGGGTCAGTGTGACCGGAGTCTCAGCCCCGGTGGGGGGGGGGGTCAGTGTGTCGGAGTCTCAGTCCCGGGGGGGGGGGGGGTCAGTGTGTCCGGAGTCTCTGTCCCGGGGGGGGGTCAGTGTGTCCGGAGTCTCAGTCCCGGGGGGGGTCAGTGTGTCCGGAGTCTCAGTCCCGGGGGGGGTCAGTGTGACCGGAGTCTCAGTCCCGAGGGGGGTCAGTGTGTCCGGAGTCTCAGTCCTGGGGGGTCAGTGTGTCCGGAGTCTCAGTCCCGGGGGGGGTCAGTGTGTCCGGAGTCTCAGTCCGGGGGGTCAGTGTGTCCGGAGTCTCAGTCCCGGGGGGGTCAGTGTGTCCGGAGTCTCAGTCCCGGGGGGGTCAGTGTGTCCGGAGTCTCAGTCCCGGGGGGGGGGTCAGTCTGTCCGGAGTCTCAGTCCCGGGGGGGGGGGTCAGTGTGACCGGAGTCTCAGTCCCGGGGGGTGGGGTCAGTGTGTCCGGAGTCTCAGTCCCGGGGGGGGGGTCAGCGTGTCCGGAGTCTCAGTCCCGGGGGGGGGGGGTCAGTGTGTCCGGAGTCTCAGTCCCGGGCGTCAGTGTGTCCGGAGTCTCAGTCCCGGGGGGTGGGGGTCTGTGTGTCCGGAGTCTCAGTCCCAGGGGGGGTCAGTGTGTCCGGAGTCTCAGTCCCGGGGGGAGGGGTCAGTGTGTCTGGAGTCTCAGTCCCGGGGGGTCAGTGTGTCCGGAGTCTCAGTCCCGGGGCGGGGTGGGGTCAGTGTGTCCGGAGTCTCAGTCCCGGGGCGGGGTGGGGTCAGTGTGTCCGGAGTCTCAGTCCCGGGGGGGGGTGGGGTCAGTGTGTCCGGAGTCTCAGTCCCGGGGGGAGGGGTCAGTGTGTCCGGAGTCTCAGTCCCGGGGGGTCAGTGTGTCCGGAGTCTCAGCCCCGGGGGGAGGGGGGGTCAGTGTGTCCGGAGTCTCAGTCCCGGGGGGTCAGTGTGTCCGGAGTCTCAGTCCCGGGGGGGTGGGGTCAGTGTGTCCGGAGTCTCAGTCCCGGGGCGGGGTGGGGTCAGTGTGTCCGGAGTCTCAGTCCCGGGGGGGGGTGGGGTCAGTGTGTCCGGAGTCTCAGTCCCGGGTGGGGTGGGGTCAGTGTGACCGGAGTCTCAGTCCCGGGGGGTCAGTCTGTGCGGAGTCTCAGCCCCGGGGGGGGGTCATTGTGTCCGGAGTCTCAGTCCCGAGGGGGGGGTCAGTGTGTCCGGAGTCTCAGTCCCGGGGGGGTGGGGTCAGTGTGTCCGGAGTCTCAGTCCCTGGGTGGGGTCAGTGTGTCCGGACTCTCAGTCCCGGGGGATGTCAGTGTGTCCGGAGTCTCTGTCCCGGGGGGGGGGGGTCAGTGTGTCCGGAGTCTCAGTCCCGGGGGGTCATTGTGTCCGGAGTCTCAGTCCCGGGGGGTCAGTGTGTCCGGAGTCTCAGTCCTGGAGGGGGTCAGTGTGTCCGGAGTCTCAGTCCGGGGGGGGGGGGTCAGTGTGTCCGGAGTCTCAGTCCCGGGGGGGGGTCAGTGTGTCCGGAGTCTCAGTCCCGGGGGGGGGGGGGGTCAGTGTGTCCGGAGTCTCAGTCCCGGGGGGGGGGTCAGTGTGACCGGAGTCTCAGTCCCGGGGGGTCAGTCTGTGCGGAGTCTCAGTCCCGGGGTGGGGTCAGTGTGTCCGGAGTCTCAGTCCCGGGGTGGGGTCAGTGTGTCCGGAGTCTCAGTCCCGGGGGGGGGGGTCAGTGTGTCCGGAGTCTCAGTCCCGAGGGGGGGGTCAGTGTGTCCGGAGTCTCTCAGTCCCGAGGGGGGGGTCAGTGTGTCCGGAGTCTCAGTCCCGGGGGGGTGGGGTCAGTGTGTCCGGAGTCTCAGTCCCTGGGTGGGGTCAGTGTGTCCGGACTCTCAGTCCCGGGGGGACAGTGTGGCCGGAGTCTCAGTCCCGGGGGATGTCAGTGTGTCCGGAGTCTCTGTCCCGGGGGGGGGGGGGGTCAGTGTGTCCGGAGTCTCAGTCCCGGGGGGTCATTGTGTCCGGAGTCTCAGTCCCGGGGGGTCAGTGTGTCCGGAGTCTCAGTCCCGGGGGGTCATTGTGTCCGGAGTCTCAGTCCCGGGGGGGTCAGTGTGTCCGGAGTCTCAGTCCTGGAGGGGGTCAGTGTGTCCGGAGTCTCAGTCCCGGGGCGGGGTGGGGTCAGTGTGTCCGGAGTCTCAGTCCGGGGGGGGTGGGGTCAGTGTGTCCGGAGTCTCAGTCCCGGGGGGAGGGGTCAGTGTGTCCGGAGTCTCAGTCCCGGGGGGTCAGTGTGTCCGGAGTCTCAGCCCCGGGGGGAGGGGGGTCAGTGTGTCCGGAGTCTCAGTCCCGGGGGGTCAGTGTGTCCGGAGTCTCAGTCCCGGGGGGGGTGGGGTCAGTGTGTCCGGAGTCTCAGTCCCGGGGCGGGGTGGGGTCAGTGTGTCCGGAGTCTCAGTCCCGGGGGGGGTGGGGTCAGTGTGTCCGGAGTCTCAGTCCCGGGGGGTGGGGTCAGTGTGTCCGGAGTCTCAGTCCCGGGGGGTCAGTGTGTCCGGAGTCTCAGTCCCGGGGGGGGTGGGGTCAGTGTGTCCGGAGTCTCAGTCCCGGGGGGGGGTCAGTGTGTCCGGAGTCTCAGTCCCGGGGCGGGGTCAGTGTGTCCGGAGTCTCAGTCCGGGGGGGGGGGGTCAGTGTGTCCGGAGTCTCAGTCCCGAGTGGGGGGTCAGTGTGTCCGGAGTCTCAGTCCCGAGGGGGGGGTCAGTGTGTCCGGAGTCTCAGTCCCGGGGGGGGTGGGGTCAGTGTGTCCGGAGTCTCAGTCCCTGGTGGGGTCAGTGTGTCCGGACTCTCAGTCCCGGGGGATGTCAGTGTGTCCGGAGTCTCTGTCCCGGGGGGGGGGGGGTCAGTGTGTCCGGAGTCTCAGTCCCGGGGGGTCATTGTGTCCGGAGTCTCAGTCCCGGGGGGTCAGTGTGTCCGGAGTCTCAGTCCCGGGGGGGGGTCAGTGTGTCCGGAGTCTCAGTCCCGGGGGGGGGGGGTCAGTGTGTCCGGAGTCTCAGTCCCGAGGGGGGGGTCAGTGTGTCCGGAGTCTCAGTCCCGAGGGGGGGGTCAGTGTGTCCGGAGTCTCAGTCCCGGGGGGGTGGGGTCAGTGTGTCCGGAGTCTCAGTCCCTGGGTGGGGACAGTGTGTCCGGACTCTCAGTCCCGGGGGGACAGTGTGGCCGGAGTCTCAGTCCCGGGGGATGTCAGTGTGTCCGGAGTCTCTGTCCCGGGGGGGGGGGGGGTCAGTGTGTCCGGAGTCTCAGTCCCGGGGGGTCATTGTGTCCGGAGTCTCAGTCCCGGGGGGTCAGTGTGTCCGGAGTCTCAGTCCCGGGGGGTCATTGTGTCCGGAGTCTCAGTCCCGGGGGGTCAGTGTGTCCGGTCTTGAGTCTCAGTCCTGGAGGGGGTCAGTGTGTCCGGAGTCTCAGTCCGGGGGGGGGGGGGGTCAGTGTGTCCGGAGTCTCAGTCCCGGGGGGGGGGGGGGTCAGTGTGTCCGGAGTCTCAGTCCCGGGGGGGGGGGGTCAGTGTGACCGGAGTCTCAGCCCCGGTGGGGGGGGGGGTCAGTGTGTCCGAGTCTCAGTCCCGGGGGGGGGGGGGGTCAGTGTGTCCGGAGTCTCTGTCCCGGGGGGGGGTCAGTGTGTCCGGAGTCTCAGTCCCGGGGGGGGTCAGTGTGTCCGGAGTCTCAGTCCCGGGGGGGGTCAGTGTGACCGGAGTCTCAGTCCCGAGGGGGGTCAGTGTGTCCGGAGTCTCAGTCCTGGGGGGTCAGTGTGTCCGGAGTCTCAGTCCCGGGGGGGGTCAGTGTGTCCGGAGTCTCAGTCCCGGGGGGTCAGTGTGTCCGGAGTCTCAGTCCCGGGGGGGGTCAGTGTGTCCGGAGTCTCAGTCCGGGGGGGTCAGTGTGTCCGGAGTCTCAGTCCCGGGGGGGGGGTCAGTCTGTCCGGAGTCTCAGTCCCGGGGGGGGGGTCAGTGTGACCGGAGTCTCAGTCCCGGGGGGTGGGGTCAGTGTGTCCGGAGTCTCAGTCCCGGGGGGGGGGTCAGCGTGTCCGGAGTCTCAGTCCCGGGGGGGGGGGGTCAGTGTGTCCGGAGTCTCAGTCCCGGGCGTCAGTGTGTCCGGAGTCTCAGTCCCGGGGGGTGGGGGTCTGTGTGTCCGGAGTCTCAGTCCCAGGGGGGGGTCAGTGTGTCCGGAGTCTCAGTCCCGAGGGGGGGGGTCTGTGTGTCCGGAGTCTCAGTCCCGGGGGGGGTCAGTGTGTCCGGAGTCTCAGTCCCGGGGGGGGGGGTCAGTGTGTCGGAGTCTCAGTCCCGGGGGGTCATTGTGTCCGGAGTCTCAGTCCCGGGTGGGGTCAGTGTGTCCGGAGTCTCAGTCCCGGGGGGTCATTGTGTCCGGAGTCTCAGTCCCGGGGGGTCAGTGTGTCCGGAGTCTCAGTCCCGGGGGGGGGTCAGTGTGACCGGAGTCTCAGTCCCGGGGGGGGTCAGTGTGTCCAGAGTCTCTGTCCCGGGGGGGGGGGTCAGTGTGTCCGGAGTCTCAGTCCCGGGGGGTCAGTGTGTCCGGAGTCTCAGTCCCGAGGGGGGGGTCAGTGTGTCCGGAGTCTCAGTCCCGGGGGGGGGGTCAGTGTGACCGGAGTCTCTGTCCCGGGGGGTCAGTGTGTCCGGAGTCTCAGTCCCGGGGAGGGGTCAGTGTGTCCGGAGTCTCAGTCCCGGGGGGGGGGGGGTCAGTGTGACCGGAGTCTCAGTCCCGAGGGGGGGTCAGTGTGACCGGAGTCTCAGTCCCGGGGGGGGGGGGTCAGTGTGACCGGAGTCTCAGTCCCGAGGGGGGGTCAGTGTGACCGGAGTCTCAGTCCCGGGGGGGGGGTCAGTGTGACCGGAGTCTCAGTCCCGGGGGTCAGTGTGTCCGGAGTCTCAGTCCCGGGGGGGGGGTCAGTGTGTCCGGAGTCTTAGTCCCGGGGGGGGGGGGGTCAGTGTGTCCGGAGTCTCAGTCCCGAGGGGGGGTCAGTGTGACCGGAGTCTCAGTCCCGGGGGGGGGGTCAGTGTGTCCAGAGTCTCAGTCCCGGGGGGTCAGTGTGTCCGGAGTCTCAGTCCCGGGGGGAGGGGTCAGTGTGTCCGGATGTCTCAGTCCGGGGGAGGGGTCAGTGTGACGGAGTCTCAGTCCCGGGGGGTCAGTGTGTCCGGAGTCTCAGTCCGGGGGGTGTGGGGTCAGTGTGTCCGGAGTCTCAGTCCCGGGGCGGGGTGGGGTCAGTGTGTCCGGAGTCTCAGTCCCGGGGGGGGGTGGGGTCAGTGTGTCCGGAGTCTCAGTCCGGGGGGGGTGGGGTCAGTGTGACCGGAGTCTCAGTCCCGGGGGTCAGTCTGTGCGGAGTCTCAGTCTCGGGGGGGGTCAGTGTGTCCGGAGTCTCAGTCCCGGGGCGGGGTGGGGTCAGTGTGTCCGGAGTCTCAGTCCCGAGGGGGGGGTCAGTGTGTCCGGAGTCTCAGTCCCGAGGGGGGGGTAGTGTGTCCGGAGTCTCAGTCCCGGGGGGGTGGGGTCAGTGTGTCCGGAGTCTCAGTCCCTGGGTGGGGTCAGTGTGTCCGGAGTCTCAGTCCCGGGGCGGGGTGGGGTCAGTGTGTCCGGAGTCTCAGTCCCGGGGGGGGGGGTCAGTGTGTCCGGAGTCTCAGTCCCGGGGGGGGGGTCAGCATGTCCGGAGTTTCAGTCCTGGGGGGGGGGGTCAGTGTGTCCGGAGTCTCAGCCCCGTGGGGGTCAGTGTGTCCGGAGTCTCAGTCCTGAGGGGGGGGTCTGTGTGTCTGGAGTCTCAGTCCTGGGGGGGGGGGGTCAGTGTGTCCGGAGTCTCAGTCCTGAGGGGGGGGTCTGTGTGTCTGGAGTCTCAGTCCCGGGGGGGGGGGTCAGTGTGTCCAGAGTCTAAGTCCCGAGGGGGGTCAGTGTGTCCAGAGTCTAAGTCCCGGGGGGGGGGGATCAGTGTGTCCGGAGTCTCAGTCCCGGGGGGGGGGGTCAGTGTGTCCGGAGTCTCAGCCCCGGGGG
Organism: Scyliorhinus torazame; assembly: GCF_047496885.1. Lineage (NCBI taxonomy): Eukaryota > Metazoa > Chordata > Chondrichthyes > Carcharhiniformes > Scyliorhinidae > Scyliorhinus > Scyliorhinus torazame. The sequence goes on along the minus strand of NW_027308355.1, from coordinate 73,882 downwards.
GTCAGTGTGTCTGGAGTCTCAGTCCCGGGGGGTCAGTGTGTCCGGAGTCTCAGTCCTGAGGGGGGGGTCTGTGTGTCTGGAGTCTCAGTCCCGGGGGGGGGGGTCAGTGTGTCCGGTGTCTCAGCCCCGGGGGTCAGTGTGTCCGGAGTCTCAGTCCCGAGGGGGGGGTCAGTGTGTCCGGAGTCTCAGTCCGGGGGGTCTGTGTGTCTGGAGTCTCAGTCCCGGGGGGGGGTGGGGTCAGTGTGTCCAGAGTCTAAGTCCCGAGGGGGGTCAGTGTGTCCAGAGTCTAAGTCCCGGGGGTGTCAGTGTGTCCGGAGTCTCTGTCCGAGGGGGGTCAGTGTGTCAGAGTCTAAGTCCCGGGGGGGTCAGTGTGTCCGGAGTCTCTGTCCCGAGGGGGGTCAGTGTGTCCAGAGTCTAAGTCCCGGGGGGTCAGTGTGTCCGGAGTCTCTGTCCCGGGGGGTCAGTGTGTCCGGAGTCTCAGTCCCGGGGGGTCAGTGTGTCCAGAGTCTCAGTCCCGAGGGGGGGGTCAGTGTGTCCGGAGTCTCTGTCCCGGGGGGTCTGTGTGTCTGGAGTCTCAGCCCCGGGGGGTCAGTGTGTCCGGTGTCTCAGCCCGGGGGGTCAGTGTGTCCGGAGTCTCAGTCCCGAGGGGGGGGTCAGTGTGTCCGGAGTCTCAGTCCCGGGGGGTCAGTGTGTCCGGAGTCTCAGTCCTGAGGGGGGGGTCTGTGTGTCTGGAGTCTCAGTCCGGGGGGGGGGTCAGTGTGTCCGGAGTCTCAGTCCCGGGGCGGGGGTCAGTGTGTCCGGAGTCTCAGCCCCGTGGGGGTCAGTGTGTCCGGAGTCTCAGTCCTGAGGGGGGGGTCTGTGTGTCTGGAGTCTCAGTCCGGGGGGGGGGGTCAGTGTGTCCAGAGTCTAAGTCCCGAGGGGGGTCAGTGTGTCCGGAGTCTCAGCCCCGGGGGGTCAGTGTGTCCGGAGTCTCAGTCCAGGGGGGGGGGGTCAGTGTGTGCGGAGTCTCAGTCCAGGGGGGGGGGGGGTCAGTGTGTCCGGAGTCTCAGTCCCGGGGGGTCTGTGTGTCCGGAGTCTCAGTCCCGGGGGGTCTGTGTGTCCGGAGTCTCAGTCCCGGGGGGGGGGGGGGGGTCAGTGTGTCCGGAGTCTCAGCCCCGGCGGGATCAGTGTGACCGGAGTCTCAGTCCCGGGGGGGGGATCAGTGTGTCTGGAGTCTCAGTCCCGGGGGGTCAGTGTGTCCGGAGTCTCAGTCCCGGGGGGTCAGTGTGTCCGGAGTCTCAGCCCCGGGGTGGTCAGTGTGTCCGGAGTCTCAGTCCCGGGGGGGGGGAGGGGGGTCAGTGTGTCCGGAGTCTCAGTCCCGGGGGGTCAGTGTGTCCGGAGTCTCAGTCCCGGGGGGGGGGGAGGGGGGTCAGTGTGTCCGGAATCTCAGCCCCGTGGGGGTCAGTGTGTCCGGAGTCTCAGTCCCAGGGGAAGGGTCAGAGGGTCTAGGCCGTGTTTTTAATGACGTCTGTATTTGTTGCTCAGATCATGTGACGCTGGAACTGGGCCTTCGATTCCGTGCTGCCACCGTTGTGTCCACAGAGTTTGTCTTCTTCGATTGCCGTGCCCTGATGGTTCTGGAGCCTGCTTCCCCGTAAGATCATGACAGACTGTCTGCATACACAGCCTAGGAAAGGCCCAGGCTGCAACCTGGCCTAGTACTGAGTTAGTCAAGGAGCTGTGGATCAGGGTGTCCGGTGTGGTGTTGGGTGCTCTGAGGTACAGACGAACCAACACGGTTGCGATTGGTACAACGCAGTTTTATTCCAACTAGTTATGTCTTGGTGCTCAGCACGTGGTGACTGTGTGAGTGTCTTGTTAATGAGGTCCTGGCCTTGTCCTGTCTCCAGATGGACTGGCCACCAGGTGTCGTGTTTCTTGTCTTATACTGTGTCTGCTCTTGTCTGTGATTGGTTGGCGTGTTATGTGTGTTAATTGGTCTGTTGGTCTGTCTATCATGATGTGCGTGTTGTGATGTGTGTTTGATCATGACATCCCCCCCTTTGTTTACAAGATTATGTGCCTACGTGGTTATAAATATGAATGTGTCCTGAGTGCAGCTAAAGGTGTGTGTGCGTGATATTACAGCATGTACATGTGGCTTAACTATATCCAAGGGGCGATGTCATGTGTGACATGCTAACGAGGGTTGTACCATAACAAAAGAAGAAGAACGTTGAAATGTGGGCCGATCAAACGAGACCTGGAACGATAAAACAGTGACATGTTACAATACAGTAGTTGCAAAAGTTTGACGTGTGAACAGTCTCATAAGTCCAGTCTAGTAGGTGGGCGACGAATTCGGGTTGACCGCCTCAAGGGTGGGTCGAGAACCACCGGGTGAGGTGCGAGCCTGGCCACGGGTGGCGATGGAAGGGGCATGGTATATGGCAGCTCCACGAAGTCGCTATCAGGGAACCAGTGGAGGACACGGCGTCTGTGTAGGGTTCCGTTGCGAGCGTGGAAGTAGGCGAAGGGCTCGCCGATTGCGCCTACGCACGGATCCATCCGGCATGCGAACCAGGAACGAGCGGGGAGCCACGCGTCGGAGAACTTCGGCAGGTGCTGACCAGCCACCGTCTGGTCGATGATGCGGACGTTGTCTCCAGGGGCCAGGGAGGGAAGATCAGTTGCCCTTGTGTCGTACGATCTCTTCTGGCGATTGCGCTGCAGTTGCATCCTATGCAGTACCGGAGCATGGTCTGTTGTTGGTGCCAGGATGGAAGGCACAGTGGCTCTGAGGGTGCGACCCATCAGCAGCTGTGCTGGCGAGAGACCCGTGGCTAGCGGGGCCGAGCGATAGGCCAGCAGGGCGAGGTAGAAGTCCGATCCGGCAGCAGCAGCCTTGCAGAGGAGCCGCTTGGCAATGTGAACGCCCTCCTCCGCCTTTCCATTGGACTGGGGATGCAGAGGGCTGGACGTCACGTGTGTGAAGCCATACGAAGCAGCAAAGGACGACCATTCATGGCTGGCAAAACAGGGCCCATTGTCCGACATGATAGTCATCGGAATGCCGTGGCGAGCAAAGGTGTCTTTGCAGGCCCTGGTGACAGCGGACGATGTCAGATCGTGCAGGCGTATGACTTCTGGGTAATTGAGAAGTAGTCTATGATGATAACATAGTCCATGCCAAGCGCGTGAAATAGGTCGACACCCACCGTCGCCCAGGGGACGTCACCAGCTCATGGGCAGAAGCGTCTCAGGAGGTTGCGCCGGCTGAAATCTTTGGCAGGTTGTACAGTTGAGCACCATGTTGGCAATATCGTCACTGATGCCCGCCCAGTATACCGCCTCTCGGGCCCTCCGTCTGCACTTCTCGACCCCCAAGTGGCCTTCGTGTATTTGATCGAGAACCAGCTGGCGCATACTGTGCAGGACACAGGCTTCCACCGCAGATGCTAAGGTCAGGCCTTTAATTTTAGAAGCTGCTGCGTAGGCCGCTGGAGGCAACGCCAAAAACGATCTGTCCCGGATCATGGACTCAGAGGTGGTGCCGTAACCGCAGGACTGGGCGAGTTTGCGGAGGTGCGTCAGGAAGGGCTGAAAGAGCTCATCCTACCTTGCAGGCGCTGCTGAAAGATATACCTCTCAAAGCTTTCATTGACCTCAACGTGGAAGTGCTGGTCGAGCTTGAGGAGGACCGTGTCATATTTGGATTGGTTCTCGCCTTCCGCGAACACCAAGGAGTTGTATACATAGATGGCGTGCTGACCTGCGGTAGTGAGGAGCATGGCAATCTTTGTTTCGTCCGAGGCACCCTGTTTTTCGTTGGCTTGCATGAAGAGTTCGAAGCGCTGCTTGAAGAGCTTCCAATTGGTGCCCAGGTTCCAGCGACTTGCAACGGCTGCGGTTTGTTGCGAATGTCCATGGCTCAGGATGGCAGATTTGCCGGTAAGTATCGATTCACTCACTGGTACCATGTGGTGTTGGGTGCTCTGAGGTACAGACGAACCAACACGGTTGCGATTGGTACAACGCAGTTTTATTCCAACTAGTTATTTACACATCTGACTTGGTGCTCAGCACGTGGTGAGTGTGTGAGTGTCTTGTCAATGAGGTCCTGGCCTTGTCCTGTCTCCAGATGGACTGACCACCAGGTGTCGTGTTTCTTGTCTTATACTGTGTCTGCTCTTGTCTGTGATTGGCTGTCGTGTTATGTGTGTTAATTGGTCTGTTGGTCTGTCGATCATGATGTGTGTGTTGTGATGTATGTTTGAATATCATGACAGCCGGGTGCTGGGTACGAATTCCACTCAGGCCCGATCCCAGCTCCTACACCCACTATCCCTGTAACCTCCTCCACCTCCTACACCCCTCCCTATCCCTGAAACCTCCTCCACCTCCTACACCCCTCCCTATCTCTGTAACCTCCTCAAGCCCCGACACCCCTCCCTATCTCTGTAACCTCCTCCAGCCGCTACACCCCTCCCTACCTCTGTAACCTCCTCCAGCCGCTACACCCCTCCCTATCTCTGTAACCTCCTCCAGCCCCTACTCCCCTCCTATCTCTGTAACCTCCTCCAGCCCCTACACCCCTCCCTATCTCTGTAACCTCCTCCAGCCCCTACAACTCTCCCTCTCAGTAACTTTCCAAACAACAGCCTCCAAATCCGGCCTAATCTGGTTGTAGTTAGCCATCCCCCAATTTAGCGCCTGAACCCTCGGACACAGTCTCACTGTGTCTCTCTCTCTGTCTGTCTCTATCTCTCTCTCTCTCTCTCTATCTCTCTCTCTCTCTCTGTCTCTCTCTGTCTCTCTCTCTCTCTGTCTCTCTCTCTCTATCTCTCTCTCTCTCTCTGTCTCTCTCTGTGTGTGTCTCTCTCTGTCTCTCTCTCTCTCTCTATCTCTCCTCTCTGTCTCTGTCTCTCGCTCCTCAAGGAAAGATTCCCCCCCCCCCCCCCCCCCCGCCCCCAGGCCTGTTCAATCTCTCCCTGAGAGTTTTCTATTCCTTCTCCTGCGAAACACTCTGTGAAAGTTGACCGCGTTGCACCAGTGCTCAGGCGATGAGTGCAATAGGAGGTTTCACGAGGATGTGCGTCGATCAGAGTGAGGAGGTGGCTGCGAGTTGGTCCACAGTGAGGCTGGCAGAGGTTTTATTTCGAGAAGATTGACTTCTCTTCCTCTTAAATTCCCAGGTGTCGATCATGCGTGACCAGCGCCTGGGACTGTAAATGGTGTTTGAAGCAGCATCATTGCTCCCACAGAGCAGACTGCGGGACACAGCAGACTATATTCAATCAGAACGTGAGTTCAACCGAGCCCACCTGCCCACAACCTGCCCTTCAAACACTTCAAGTGGTATCTGTAATGGCTGACAGCGCATCAGAGGGTCAGTACTGAGGGAGTGCTGCACTGTCAGAGGGTCAGTACTGAGGGAGTGCCGCACTGTCAGAGGGTCAGTACTGAGGGAGTGCTGCACTGTCAGAGGGTCAGTACTGAGGGAGTGCTGCACTGTCAGAGGGTCAGTACTGAGGGAGCGCCGCACTGTCAGAGGGTCAGTACTGAGGGAGCGCCGCACTGTCAGAGGGTCCGTACTGAGGGAGTGCTGCACTGTCAGAGGGTCAGTACTGAGGGAGTGCCGCACTGTCGGGGTCAGTACTGAGGGAGTGCCGCACTGTCAGAGGGTCAGTACTGAGGGAGTGCCGCACTGTCAGAGGGTCAGTAATGAGGGAGCGCCGCACTGTCAGAGGGTCAGTACTGAGGGAGTGCTGCACTGTCAGAGGGTCAGTACTGAGGGAGTGCCGCACTGTCAGAGGGTCAGTACTGAGGGAGCGCCGCACTGTCAGAGGGTCAGTACTGAGGGAGTGCCGCACTGTCAGAGGGTCAGTACTGAGGGAGTGCCGCACTGTCAGAGGGTCAGACTGAGGGAGTGCTTCACTGTCAGGGGGTCGGTACTGAGGGAGCGCTGCACTGTCAGAGGGTCAGTACTGAGGGAGTGCCGCACTGTCAGAGGGTCAGTACTGAGGGAGTGCCGCACTGTCAGAGGGTCAGTACTGAGGGAGTGCTGCACTGTCAGAGGGTCAGTACTGAGGGAGTGCCGCACTGTAAGAGGGTCAGTACTGAGGGAGTGCTGCACTGTCAGAGGGTCAGTACTGAGGGGGTGCCGCACTGTCAGAGGGTCAGTACTGAGGGAGTGCCGCACTGTCAGAGGGTCAGTACTGAGGGAGCGCTGCACTGTCAGAGGGTCAGTACTGAGGGAGCGCCGCACTGTCAGAGGGTCAGTACTGAGGGAGTGCTTCACTGTCAGAGGGTCGGTACTGAGGGAGCGCCGCACTGTCAGAGGGTCAGTACTGAGGGAGTGCCGCACTGTCAGAGGGTCAGTACTGAGGGAGTGCCGCACTGTCAGAGGGTCAGTACTGAGGGAGTGCTGCGCTGTCAGAGGGTCAGTACTGAGAGAGTGCTGCGCTGTCAGAGGGTCAGTGCTGAGGGAACGCCGCACTGTCAGAGGGTCAGTACTGAGGGTGTGCCGCACTGTCAGATGATCAGTACTGAGGGAGCGCCGCACTGTCAGAGGGTCAGTACTGAGGGAGCGCTTCACTGTCAGAGGGTCGGTACTGAGGGAGCGCCGCACTGTCAGAGGGTCAGTACTGAGGGTGTGCCGCACTGTCAGATGATCAGTACTGAGGGAGCGCCGCACTGTCAGAGGGTCAGTACTGAGGGAGCGCTTCACTGTCAGAGGGTCGGTACTGAGGGAGCGCCGCACTGTCAGAGGGTCAGTACTGAGGGAGTGCCGCACTGTCAGAGGGTCAGTACTGAGGGAGCGCCGCACTGTCAGAGGGTCAGTACTGAGGGAGCGCTTCACTGTCAGAGGGTCGGTACTGAGGGAGCGCCGCACTTTCAGAGGGTCAGTACTGAGGGAGTGCCGCACTGTCAGAGGGTCAGTACTGAGGGAGTGCTGCACTGTCAGAGGGTCAGTACTGAGGGAGTGCTGCACTGTCAGAGGGTCAGTACTGAGGGAGTGCTGCACTGTCAGAGGGTCAGTACTGTGGGAGTGCTGCACTGTCAGAGGGCCAGTACTGAGGGAGTGCTTCACTGTCAGAGGGTCAGTACTGAGGGAGTGCCGCACTGTCAGAGGGTCAGTACTGAGGGAGTGCCGCACTGTCGGAATGTCAGTACTGAGGGAGTGCTGCACTGTCAGAGGGTCAGTACTGAGGGAGTGCCGCACTGTCAGAGGGTCAGTACTGAGGCAGTGCCGCATTGTCAGAGAGTCAGTACTGAGGGAGTGCCGCACTGTCAGAGGGTCAGTACTGAGGGAGTGCCGCACTGTCAGAGGGTCAGTACTGAGGGAATGCCGCACTGTCAGAGGGTCAGTTCACAAATAGGATGAAGGGTGATTGATGAGACTCTGAGTGAGAGCCTCCTGCCTCTGGGAGTGGGGGGATTGGGTGGGCGGGGGGGGGGGGGGGGGCGGGCGGGGGGGGGGAGCAGTGGTGGGGGGACTGTTGGCCAAGAATGATTGCCCTTCTCTCTCAACTGACCCGTTATTCTCTCTCTCTCTCTGTCCTCAGGACCAGGAGGCTGCAAAGAAGGGTCCCAACCTTTGCCCCTATGTGGAGCGGATAGAGGGGTCAACGCTAATTCCGGTGGGTCAAAAGAGAGCCCTGAAGCTGATTGGATGGAACCTGAAACTTTTGGAAGTGAGTCTCTGTTGCCGGCTGACGCGGAACATTCTGGAAGCAACATAAGCATATCCTTCCCACAGATCCTGCTCCCCCGACTTCCCCATCAACCTTGTGGCCTCTTCCATCTTACAATTTCCGTGACCTACTCTGCAGCGATTCTGAACCTGATGATGTTGTGATCGCTATTCTCTAATGAATCCCCACCGTGTTGTAAAACCACTTCCTTTCCCATTGGGCTGGAAATACTTCTATCTACAAATTTGAGGCGGTTCTCCTCCCAAACCCTGAACACCATAATTGTCCAATACTCCGATAACGAAACATAAACTCAGTCCGAGCCTCTGTGATTCCCTCCCATAAACTCTCCGCCTCTCTCTCTCCTCCTCGTAAATGCTCCCTAACACGTATCTGAGAAATGTCAATATTGGCTTTGCTCTGACAGAATGAGTGGCTGGGATATCAGTGTGTCCTCAACATCGACAAACGTCCCAAGAAACTCAAGGCGGACATCAAGGCAGATGCAGAACATCCTGGAATGTACATTATCAACTGCCAGGCTGACCAGGTACAAAGTGAGATACATCAGAAAGAAAATCAGGATTACAGACACCCGGGAGTGAGTTACAGACTGGAATCTAATCGAGGGGTTCGGGGTGGTTTATATACAGAATAACAGATACCCGGGAGTGAGTTACAGACTGGAATCTAATCGAGGGGTTCGGGGTGGTTTATATATAGAATAACAGATACCCGGGAGTGAGTTACAGACTGGAATCTAATCGAGGGATTCAGGGTGGTTTATATATAGAAAACAGATACTCGGGAGTGAGTTACAGACTGGAATCTAATCGAGGGGTTCAGGGTGGTTTATATACAGAATAACAGATACCCGGGAGTGAGTTACAGACTGGAATCTAATCGAGGGGTTCAGGGTGGTTTATATATACAACAGATACCCGGGAGTGAGTTACAGACTGGAATCTAATCGAGGGGTTCGCGGTGGTTTATATATAGAATAACAGATACCCGGGAGTGAATTACAGACTGGAATCTAATCGAGGGATTCAGGGTGGTTTATATATAGAAAACAGATACTCGGGAGTGAGTTACAGACTGGAATCTAATCGAGGGGTTCGGGGTGGTTTATATACAGAATAACAGATACCCGGGAGTGAGTTACAGACTGGAATCTAATCGAGGGGTTCAGGGTGGTTTATATATAGAATAACAGATGCCCGGGAGTGAGTTACAGACTGGAATCTAATCGAGGGGTTCGGGGTGGTTTATATATAGAATAACAGATACCCGGGAGTGAGTTACAGACTGGAATCTAATCGAGGGGTTCGGGGTGGTTTATATACAGAATAACAGATACCCGGGAGTGAGTTACAGACTGGAATCTAATCGAGAGGTTCAGGGTGGTTTATATATAGAATAACAGATACCCGGGAGTGAGTTACACACTGGAATCTAATCGAGGGGTTCGGGGTGGTTTATATATAGAATAACAGATACCCGGGAGTGAGTTACAGACTGGAATCTAAACGAGGGGTTCAGGGTGGTTTATATATAGAATAACAGATACCCGGCAGTGAGTTACAGACTGGAATCTAATCGAGGGGTTCGGGGTGGTTTATATATAGAATAACAGATACCCGGGAGTGAGTTACTGACTGGAATCTAATCGAGGGGTTCAGGGTGGTTTATATATAGAATAACAGGTACCCGGCAGTGAGTTACAGACTGGAATCTAATCGAGGGGTTCGGGGTGGTTTATATATAGAATAACAGATACCCGGGAGTGAGTTACAGACTGGAATCTAATCGAGGGGTTCGCGGTGGTTTATATATAGAATAACAGATACCCGGGAGTGAGTTACAGACTGGAATCTAATCGAGGTGTTCGGGGTGGTTTATATATAGAACAGAAACCCGGGAGTGAGTTACAGACTGGAATCTAATCGAGGTGTTCGGGGTGGTTTATATATAGAACAGAAACCCGGGAGTGAGTTACAGACAGGAATCTAATCGAGGGGTTCGGGGTGGTTTATATATAGAACAGATACCCGGGAGTGAGTTACAGACTGGAATCTAATCGAGGTGTTCGGGGTGGTTTATATATAGAATAACAGATACCCGGGAGTGAGTTACAGACTGGAATCTAATCGAGGGGTTCGGGGTGGTTTATATATAGAATAACAGATACCCGGGAGTGAGTTACAGACTGGAATCTAATCGAGGGGTTCGGGGTGGTTTATAGATAGAATAACAGATACCCGGGAGTGAGTTACAGACTGGAATCTAATCGAGGGGTTCGCGGTGGTTTATATATAGAATAACAGATACCCGGGAGTGAGTTACAGGCTGGAATCTAATCGAGGGGTTCAGGGTGGTTTATATACAGAATAACAGATACCCGGGAGTGAGTTACAGACTGGAATCGAATCGAGGGGTTCGGGGTGGTTTATATATAGAATAACAGATACCTGGGAGTGAGTTACAGACTGGAATCTAATCGAGGGGTTTGGGATGGTTTATATATAGAATAACAGATACCCGGGAGTGAGTTACAGACTGAAATCTAATCGAGGGGTTTAGGGGGGTTTATATGTAGAACAACAGATACCCGGGAGTGAGTTACAGACTGGAATCTAATCGAGGGGTTCAGGGTGGTTTATATATAGAATAACAGGTATCCGGGAGTGAGTTACAGACTGGAATCTAATCGAGGGGTTCAGGGTGGTTTATATATAGAATAACAGATACCCGGGAGTGAGTTACAGACTGGAATCTAATCGAGGGGTTCGGGGCGGTTTATATATAGAATAACAGATGCCCGGGAGTGAGTTACAGACTGGAATCTAATCGAGGGGTTCGGGGTGGTTTATATATAGAATAACAGATGCCCGGGAGTGAGTTACAGACTGGAATCTAATCGAGGGGTTCAGGGTGGTTTATATATAGAATACCAGATACCCGGGAGTGAGTTACAGACTGGAATCTAATCGAGAGGTTCGGGGTGGTTTATATATAGAATAACAGATACCCGGGAGTGAGTTACAGACTGGAATCTAATCGAGGGGTTCGGGGCGGTTTATATACACAATAACAGATACCCGGGAGTGAGTTACAGACTGGAATCTAATCGAGGGGTTCGGGGTGGTTTATATATAGAATAACAAATACCCGGGAGTGAGTTACAGACTGGAATCTAATCGAGGGGTTCGGGGTGGTTTATATATAGAATAACAGATACCCGGGAGAGAGTTACAGACTGGAATCTAATCGAGGGGTTCGCGTGGTTTATATATAGAATACCAGATACCCGGGAGTGAGTTACCGACTGGAATCTAATCGAGGGGTTCGGGGCGGTTTATATATAGAATAACAGATGCCCGGGAGTGAGTTACAGACTGGAATCTAATCGAGGGGTTCGGGGTGGTTTATATATAGAATAACAGATGCCCGGGAGTGAGTTACAGACTGGAATCTAATCGAGGGGTTCAGGGTGGTTTATATATAGAATACCAGATACCCGGGAGTGAGTTACAGACTGGAATCTAATCGAGAGGTTCGGGGTGGTTTATATATAGAATAACAGATACCCGGGAGTGAGTTACAGACTGGAATCTAATCGAGGGGTTCGGGGCGGTTTATATACACAATAACAGATACCCGGGAGTGAGTTACAGACTGGAATCTAATCGAGGGGTTCGGGGTGGTTTATATATAGAATAACAAATACCCGGGAGTGAGTTACAGACTGGAATCTAATCGAGGGGTTCGGGGTGGTTTATATATAGAATAACAGATACCCGGGAGTGAGTTACAGTGACTTTGACGTGTCTGAATGTTTCTGACGGCGAATGTTTTTCCTGGTACAGTTTGGATACCCCGCTGACAGGATGGAACAAGATGTGGAAGTGTTTCTGGAAACGGCTTCGTCCTTTCGCATTGACAACTTGAGGGAGCTGAAAGGTAAAGGGATGGCGGGAGCCATTATTCCGAGAGCGGGCCTGCGCCCGTCGGATGTGTCGAACCCCTCGTCGCTGCTAACCAAACTGAGACCCCTAACCTCCTGACCAGCCGGTTTGAAAAATCCCATGGTCGCTACCGGAGACGGCAAGGAGGGTCTGGAGGGGGGGGTAGCAGGGAGAAGTGTGTGGGGGGGAGTTCTGTGTGGGGAGATCTCTTTCCCCCCATCACTCGGCCCATTGCGCTGGTGTAGGGTGGGGGCGGGTGAGGGGGCGGCGATGGGCAGAGTGGGTTTGGCGGGAGGTATTGGCAAGGTCGGTGCTGCTGGTTTCGGTGTGGAGTGGGTGGGGAACCGGCAACGTCTGTGAATCTCTCTATCTCTCCCGCAGTCACCCTCTACAACTGCGCCGTCGGCCAGTCGGACTGCAGCCGTTGCCAGGTAACCGAGGGCATGTTCGGCTGTGTTTGGTGTTCGGGGGGAGTGCCCGCCTGCCTGTACCGCGAGTTCTGCCCGACGCATGTGGTCCAGACCTGCCCACTTCCCGATATCGCAGAGGTGAGTGTGCGCGGGATTACCGTAACCCCATCCCTAACGCTAACCGTAACCCTGACCCTAACCCTAACCCTAACCCTAACCCTGACCCTAACCCGAACCCTAACCCTAACCCTAACCCTGACCCTAACCCTAACCCTAATTTGGGATTACCGTAACCCCATCCCTAACGCTAACCGTAACCCTGACCCTAACCCTAACACTAACCCTAACCCTAATTTGGGATTACCGTAACCCCATCCCTAACGCTAACCGTAACCCTGACCCTGACCCTAACCCTAACCCTAACCCTAACCCTAACCCTAACCCTAATTTGGGATTACCGTAACCCCATCCCTAACGCTAACCGTAACCCTGACCCTGACCCTAACCCTAACCCTAACCCTAACCCTAATTTGGGATTACCGTAACCCCATCCCTAACGCTAACCGTAACCCTGACTCTAACCATAACCCTGACCCTAACCCTAACGTAGCGGGATTACCCTAACCCTAACCCTGACCCTAACGTAGCGGGATTATCCTAACCGTAACCGTTACCCTGACCCTAACCCTAACCCTAACCATAACCCTGACCCTAACGCAGTGGGATTACCCTAACCCTAACCGTAACCCTTACCCTAACGTAGCGGGATTACCCTAACCCTAACCCTGACCCTAACGTAGCGGGATTATCCTAACCGTAACCGTTACCCTGACCCTAACCCTAACCCTAACCATAACCCTGACCCTGACCCTAACGCAGTGGGATTACCCTAACCCTAACCGTAACCCTTACCCTAACCCTACCGTAGCGGGATTATCCTAACCCTAACCGTAACCCTGACCCTAACGTAGTGGGATTACCCTAACCCTAACCCTAATTTGGGATTACCCTAACCCTAATTTGGGATTACCCTAACCCTAACTCTAATTTGGGATTACCCTAACCCTAATTTGGGATTACCCTAACCCTAACTCTAATTTGGGATTACCCTAATCCTAACCCTCATTGCCCTAACCCTAATTTGGGATTACCCTAACCCTAATCCTAATTTGGGATTACCCTAACCCTAATTTGGGATTACCCTAACCCTAACTCTAATTTGAGATTACCCTAATCCTAACCCTCATTACCCTAACGCTAATTTGGTGTGTGTGGGATTACCCTAACCCTATCCCTAACTCTAACCTAAAACCCAACCCCAACTCTAACCCAAACCAAGTCCAACCTCAACCCTAACCCTGAATCTAACCCTAGCCCCAACCTAATCCTAACCCTAATGTGTAGTTTAACTCTAACCCGAAACCAACCCTAATCCTAAACTTAATCCTAATCCTAAACCTAACCTAACTCTCCCTCCTCACCCTCGCTGAACCTCTCCCCCCCCCCCCCATCCCCACACCCCCTATGATCGCCAGGGTTTCTCTCTTTTCCCCCCTCCCCCACCTTGAAATCACCAACTCTTTTACCTCGTGACGTGCCCTCCCACCCCGTTCGTGAAGCCGGGATGTCATTTGGGCTATTCGACTGTGGCGGGGGGGGAAGCTCTCCCTCGGAAACAACAGCTGGCGAAGGGCCATTCAGCCCCTCGAACCTGCTCCTCCGTTCACTAGGGAAACGGGTGGCCTCCTACCTCAACTCCGCTTCCCCACGGCATCCTCCTCCACCCCCCCATCCCCCCGGCCCACCGTCTCCAAGACCCCTGGTTTTGTGAGAGGTGAAGAAGCTCGCGGTCTCGAACGTCCGCGATGTTATCAACCAGGGGTGGGGAAGGACAAAAACGCACAGCCATTGCTCCAGGACATCACTGCAGGAGTTCCTCAGGGTCGTGCCCTCGGCCCCAACCATCTTCAGCTGCTTCATCAATGACCTCCCTTCCATCACAAGGTCAGAAGTGGGGATGTTTGCGGGCGACTGCACAATGTTCAGCACCATTCGCCACTCCTCAGACACTGAAGCAGTCCCTGTCCAAATGCAGCAAGACCCGGACAATATCCAGGCTCGGGGCTGACAAGGGGCAAGTTACATTCACCCCACACAAGCCCCAGGCGATGCCCATCTCCTACAAGAGAGGATCTAACCATCGCCCCCTTGACGTTCAATGGCATTACCATCGCTGAATCCCCCACTATCAACATCCTGGGGGTTACCATTGATCAGAAACTGCACTGGACCCAGACACATTAATACTGTGGCTCCCAGGGCAGGTCAGAGGCTGGGAATCCTGCGGAGGGTAACTCACCTCCTGACCCCCCCAAAGCCTGTCCACCATCTCCAAGGCACAAGTCAGGAGTGGGATGGAAACTCTCCACTTGCCTGGATGAGCGCGGCTCCAACACTCGCGACGCTCGACACCATCCGGGACAAAGCAGCCCCGCTTGATCGACACCCCACCCACAAACATTCACTCCCTCCACCACCGACGCACAGAGGCAGCCGTGTGTACCGTCTACAAGATGCACTGCAGCAACTCACCAAGGCCCCTTAGGCAGCACCTCCCAAACCCACGCCCTCTACCATCGAGAAGGACAAGAGCAGCAGATACCTGGGACCCCCCACCACCTGGAGGTTCCCCTCCGAGCCCCTCACCATCCCGACTGGGAAATATATCGGCCGTTCCTTCACTGTCGCAAAATCCCGAAACTCCCTCCCTAACAGCACAGTGGGCGTACCTACACCACACGGGACTGCAGCGAGTTCCAGAAGGCGGCTCACCCACCACCTTCTCAAGGGGCAATTAGGGACGGGCAATAAACACTGGGACTGAAATAAACGCTGATATTAAAAATATTGGGTAGCACATGCTGTGTTCTGCTTCTTGACATAGCATAAGCTGCTTCCTTGATGTACACTCTGACAAAGGAAGGTTCGGACTTGGAGATAGATTTAACACATTTATTGAACAGTTAACAATTCTCCTCCTTGAGTTCGACGCTCCTGCTGATCTTGCTATAGTGACTCAACCAAACTAACCAGTCTGCTCTAAGCCATGCGGTGGGTGTGATGCTTCCTGATCTGCCCCTGTCTCTCTGTGTGTCGCCTGTGGAAAGAGAACGAGCATGTGTGCCCTGTCCTTTTATATGGGTTGCCCCCTTGTGGTAGTTTCACCTCTGTGTGTATCGTGACTGCCCATTGGTCGTGTCCTATATTACTGACCTATTGGTTGAATGTCTGTGTGTCATGATGTCTCTGGTGCTCCCTCTAGTGTTTACCCAGTTATAGTGTATCTACATTAACCCCTTGTGTATTTACAGTGATGCACATCGCCACATCCCCCCCTTTTTCATGTTACATATTTTCTGTACAGTGTTAAAGAAAATTGAACAAAATAGGTAGATATTGATGACATGTACAAATCATGAAGACAGTGATGATTATACAATACCAAATAATATGTATGAGTCCAAAGTTCATTAATTAATATGGTCGAGTGGCTTTCTTGTTTTGTTAGTGAAGTGGTGATGTTGATGGTGGCATGTCCTGGTGAGCGCCGTCAGAGTCCCTGTGCTGAAGGAACCAAGAAGTGGTCAAACCACTTCATTGGCTGATTTGCGATCTTTTTTTCAATGTTTGTGGTAGCGATGCAGTATGTCATCTGTGTCGTCCGGCCTGGACTACTTCTTGTGATTGTGATATTGATGCAGTACTTCATCTGCCTTGAAAGCTGGTTTGCTTCTTTGTAGTGGAGCAAACTTGATTCGGTGAGATTGGCTGTCATGCCAGGGTATGGCTGTACTCGTGCCAGTGTTAGGAGCTGTGCCGTTACATTGTCCTGCATTTGCAGAGTTGTACCATGTCGTACCAGTTGTTCCAGTGTTGTTGTTTTTGTCGTGCTTGTTGGTGCCGTTGGTACGCTTCTTGTTTTTGTAGGTTTTGTTGCTGTGTTTGTTGCGCTCAATGACCACACCGAGTGGAGAATTTGAGTCCTTCACAAAGTTATTTGCGTCAGCGTCCTTTGTGGCATCTGCGGTCTCCTTGAGCGTGCCGTCTCCGAGTCCTCGGCGCTCCCCGTCTGGAGTCATGTCCGGTTCACAGGAATCACCTTTGGCTTGTCGATGCTCCCCGTCTGGAGTCCTTTCTGGTTCACCTGAATCAGCTTTGGTTTCTTGACACTCCCCGTCCGGAGTCATTTCAGGTTCACTTGAATCATCTGAGGTTTCGTGATGCTCCCCGTCCGGAGTCAAAACAGTCAGGAATGCATTTGCTTGTGGAGAGGCTCGAGCGAGTGAGGTGTGAATTAACGTGGTGTCACCGGACTCACCAGTAGCTCACTGTGATTGTCGAGTGCCTCTGTACATTCTAGCTGAGGTCTGTCACGTTGCACATCTGGTATGGGAATTGTGAAGCCTTTATCACTTGTCTCACAGACAGTGGGTAGAGCCTCAGTGTCTTCTTGTCATTCACTTGAGCTGGGTAGACTGTCAGAGTCTTCTTCTGGTGGCTCAAATAATCTGGGGGGACTGTCATAGTCTGCTTGCCGTACACTTGAGGTTGCTAGACCCTCATGGTCTTGTTCGTGCAAGGACTGCGCTCTGGAGTCTTGCGTTGCTTCTATCGTGGAGTCTGTCTACGAGCTCGCTGTGGAGGCTTGTGTCACTCCCTCTGTGGAGTCGTACAGTGTTCCCTGTGTGGAATCGTGCATTGGTCTCGCTGTGGAGACTGTCATCACTTCTTGTGTGGAGGCTGGGACCCTTTGTGGTGCGTGGACCACTCTCGGTGTGGCAGCAGGCCACTCGGTGGGCTTGTACCGCTCTCTGTCTCTTGGCGTCAGGCCACAGCATAATCCTGCACTTACGAGTCGGGGCGTCATCTATGCTGGGCTGAAGATCCTCAAATCCGAAGAACTCGTCCATATCTGTGTCGGATTCTTCACTGTGCAACACATCTCGTCGCGGTTCGGATTTGGTACTGGGGTCGCCATCTCCAATGATGAAATCTTAGTCTGAGTCATAGTCTTCAAGGACCATATCATCACTATCTGTGTCGGAGCTGTCACTGTGCTCGCAATGTCCAAAGAAGTAATCAACGTCTGAGTCGTAGTCGTCAAGGACTGTACCATCGCTTTGGGCGGTGCTGACTGCTTGTTGCAGGGTTCTGCGGAGGTTACTTTCAGCTACAGGTCGAAGTTCAGGCATTGTGCTGTCGTTCCCGGTGAAAGAATTGTGCTTTACGGCTTTAATTTTTTTTTAACTGATTTGGGACATTTCCCCTTTAAGAAGGCGTGGTCCGGGCCCTCTGACATCATGGCGCGTGTGACGTGGAGCGTAGGAAAGGATTGCGCAAGCGCAAATCGCAGTTCCTATACTTTGCGCCGTTTCCGCAACGGAGCATGTGCGGCTCCTTTCCCAAGGTGGCTGCCAACAAAAACTGCCGTTTTCTGCATTTGCAAGTCTACCTTCGCCTCGTGGTGAGTATTGGCGCCTTTTTTACTGTTCTCGCTTGTGTTTACCTCGCAGGATTCTTGGAATTTGTCCAGGACTGCCTGGAAGTCTCTCTTGTCTTGCCCTTTGGAGTACTTGAAGGTCGTGTAGATCTCTGCTGCTCTTGCACCGGCAATGCTGAGCAGAAGCTTTATTTTCTCTGCACCCGCCACGCCATCGAGGCCGGACGCTACCAGGCAGATCTCGAATCTCTGCCTGAACGCACGCCAGTTGGCACGGAGATTACCGCGGTACCTGAGCTGCTGCGGAACCGGAATCTCGAACATCTTGCCTGGGTGCTGTTACTGGTAGTCACGGATTTGTTGAGTTGAACTACGTAGATTTAACAAGCACTCACTGGTACCATGTTGTGTTCTGCTTCTTCACGTAGCATAAGCTGCTTCCTTGATGTACACTCTGACAAAGGAAGGTTCAGACTTGGAGACAGGTTTAACACATTTATTGAACAGTTAACTTGAGTTCGACTCTCCTGCTGATCTTGCTGTAGTAACTCAGTCTAACTAACCAGTCTGCTCTAAGCCATGCGGTGGGTGTGACGCTTCCTGATCTGCCCCTGTCTCTCTGTGTGTCGCCTGTGGAAAGAGAAAGAGCATGTGTGTGCAGTCCTTTTATATGGGTAGCCCCCTTGTGGTAGTTTCACCTCTGGGTGTGTCTTGACTGCCCATTGGTCGTGTCCTATATTACTGACCTATTGCTTGAATGTCTGTGTGTCATGATGTCTCTGGTGCTCCCTCTAGTGTTTACCTAGTTATAGTGTATCTACATTAACCCCTTGTGTATTTACAGTGATGCATATCACCACATCCCCCCCTTTTTCGTGTTACATATTTTCTGTACAGTGTTAAAGAAAATTGAACAAAATAGGTAGATATTGATGACATGTACAAATCATGAAGACAGTGATGATTATACAATACCAAATAATATGTATGAGTCCAAAGTTCAGTAATTAATATGGTCGAGTGGCTTTCTTGTTTTGTTAGTGAAGTGGTGATGTTGATGGTGGCATGTCCTGGTGAGCGCCGTCAGAGTCCCTGTGCTGAAGGAACCAAGAAGTGGTCAAACCACTTCATTGGCTGATTTGCGATCTTTTTTTCAATGTTTGTGGTAGCGATGCAGTATGTCATCTGTGCTGTCCGGCCTGGACTGTTTCTTGTGATTGTGATATTGATGCAGTACTTCATCTGCCTTGAAAGCTGGTTTGCTTCTTTGTAGTGGAGCAAACTTGATTCGGTGAGATTGGCTGTCATGCCAGGGTATGGCTGTACTCGTGCCAGTGTTAGGAGCTGTGCCGTTACATTGTCCTGCATTTGCAGAGTTGTACCATGTCGTACCAGTTGTTCCAGTGTTGTTGTTTTTGTCGTGCTTGTTGGTGCCGTTGGTACGCTTCTTGTTACTGTCGGTGTTGTTTTTGTAGGTTTTGTTGTTGTGTTTGTTGCGCTGTGGAAAAAGAAAGAGCATCTGTGCTGTGTCCTTTTATATGGGTTGGTGTAATGCCCCCCTTGTGGTAGTGTCACCTCTGTGCGTATCGTGACTGCCCATTGGCCGTGTCCTATCTTACTGACCTATTGGTTGAATGTCTGTGTGTCATGATGTCTCTGGTGCTCCCTCTAGTGTTTACCTAGTTATAGTGTATCTACATTAACCCCTTGTGTATTTACAGTGACAGCACGGTGGCGCAGTGGTTAGCACTGGGACTGCGGCGCAGAGGCTCCGGGTTCGATCCCGGCTCTGGGTCCTCAGTCTGGCGGAGGTGGCTCTCTCCCTCTCCGCCTGTCTCTTTCTCTCCCTCCCTCATTCCTTCATCGCCCCCATTCACCTGGTGATGAATTCCCACCTCGCTCTGCATCCCGCCGGGATATTTACCGGATTCTAACCCGCCCACCCGCTGTTCTCCGTGGCCCTCGCTCGCGACCCAATCACTTCACCACTAACCGCACCCTCTCCTCCCCCCTTCCATTTCAGATCCGCCCACTCACGGCTCCCATCGAGGGTGGCATCGACATCACCATCACTGGCACCAACCTGGGGCGAACGGCGGCCGACATCGAAGAAGGCGTGATGGTGGGCGGGGTCCCCTGCGTCGTCGACCCCGCCAGGTACCGAGCGTCAGCCAGGTAAGGCCCCGCGATCGCTCCATTCCGCCAGTGCTCACTGCCTTTCCACAGACACCTCGACACGCTGGCTCATTACCAAACGGGAGCCCGTCACAACAGCGATTCAGGGAGAGGGCATCAAAAACCTCGGTGACAGAGGGAGAGAGAGAGAGAGGCTGAGACTGAAAGGGACAGAGTGATTGAGAGAGACAGAGAGAGACAGAGACAGAGAGGGAGACAGAGAGAGACAGACAGAGAGAGACAGACAGAGAGAGACCGAGAGAGAGAGAGACAGAGAGAGAGAGAGACACCGAGAGAGAGACAGACAGGGAGACAGAGAGAGAGACAGAGAGAGACAGACAGAGGGAGAGAGTGAGACAGAGAGAGAGACAGAGAGAGACAGACAGAGGGAGAGAGTGAGACAGAGAGAGAGAGACAGAGAGAGAGAGCAGAATGAGGGAGACAGAGAGAGAGACAGAGGGAGACAGACAGAGGGAGAGAGTGAGACAGAGAGAGCAGAATGAGGGAGACAGAGAGAGAGACAGAGGGAGGTGGTGACAGAGATCGGGTGGATGTAGGGGCTGGAGGATGTCACAGGGACAGGGAGGGAGGTGAGAATTCTAACCAGCTGAACCTTGTTTTGTTAGGGTTGTTTGCAGAGTGTCTGCCAGCAAAGAGGCGATCTCAGTCCCTGTGAAGGTGACAGTGCGGGACAGACTGTCAGTGTACTCAACACAAACCTTCACATACCAGGTACGTACACATTCCCTCAGTACTGACCCTCTGACAGTGCGGCACTCCCTCAGTACTGACCCTCTGACAGTGCGGCACTCCCTCAGTACTGACCCTCTGACAGTGCAGCACTCCCTCAGTACTGACCCTCTGACAGTGCAGCACTCCCTCAGTACTGACCCTCTGACAGTGCAGCACTCCCTCAGTACTGACCCTCTGACAGTGCGGCACTCCCTCAGTACTGACCCTCTGACAGTGCAGCACTCCCTCAGTACTGACCCTCTGACAGTGCGGCACTCCCTCAGTACTGACCCTCTGACAGTGCGGCACTCCCTCAGTACTGACCCTCTGACAGTGCAGCGCTCCCTCAGTACTGACCCTCTGACAGTGCAGCACTCCCTCAGTACTGACCCTCTGACAGTGTAGCACTCCCTCAGTACTGACCCTCTGACAGTGTAGCACTCCCTCAGTACTGACCCTCTGACAGTGCGGAGCTCCCTCAGTACTGACCCTCTGACAGTGCAGCACTCCCTCAGTACTGACCCTCTGACAGTGTAGCACTCCCTCAGTACTGACCCTCTGACAGTGCGGAGCTCCCTCAGTACTGACCCTCTGACAGTGCGGCACTCCCTCAGTATTGACCCTTTGACAGTGCGGCACTCCCTCAGTACTGACCCTCTGACAGTGCGGCACTCCCTCAGTATTGACCCTTTGACAGTGCGGCACTCCCTCAGTACTGACCCTCTGACAGTGCCGCACTCCCTCAGTACTGACTCTCTGACAGTGCAGCACTCCCTCAGCCCTGACCCTCTGACAGTGCAGCACTCCCTCAGCACTGACACTCTGACAGTGCAGCACTCCCTCAGTACTGACCCTCTGACAGTGCAGCACTCCCTCAGTACTGACCCTCTGACAGTGCAGCGTTCCCTCAGTACTGACCCTCTGACAGTGCGGCGCTCCCTCAGCACTGACCCTCTGACAGTGCGGCACTCCCTCAGTACTGACCCTCTGACAGTGCAGCACTCCCTCGGTACTGACCCTCTGACAGTGCAGCACTCCCTCAGTACTGACCTTCTGACAATGCGGCACTCCCTCAGTACTGACCCTCTGACAGTGCAGCACTCCCTCAGTACTGACCCCTCTGACAGTGCAGCACTCCCTCAGCACTGACCCTCTGACAGTGCAGCGTTCCCTCAGTACTGAACCTCTGACAGTGCGGCGCTCCCTCAGCACTGACCCTCTGACAGTGCGGCACTCCCTCAGTACTGACCCTCTGACAGTGCAGCACTCCCTCGGTACTGACCCTCTGACAGTGCAGCACTCCCTCAGTACTGACCTTCTGACAATGCGGCACTCCCTCAGTACTGACCCTCTGATAATGCGGCGCTCCCTCAGCACTGACCCTCTGACAGTGCGGCACTCCCTCAGTACTGACCCTCTGACAGTGCAGCACTCCCTCAGTACTGACCCTCTGACAATGCGGCACTCCCTCAGTACTGACCCTCTGACAATGCGGCACTCCCTCAGCACTGACCCTCTGACAGTGCGGCACTCCCTCAGCACTGACCCTCTGACAGTGCAGCACTCCCTCAGTACTGACCCTCTGACAGTGCGGCACTCCCTCAGTACTGACCCTCTGACAGTGCGGCACTCCCTCAGTACTGACCCTCTGACAGTGCAGCACTCCCTCAGTACTGACCCTCTGACAGTGCGGCGCTCCCTCAGTACTGACCCTCTGACAGTGCGGCACTCCCTCAGCACTGACCCTCTGACATTGCGGCGCTCCCTCAGTACTGACCCTCTGACAGTGCGGTGCTCCCTCAGCACTGACCCTCTGACAGTGCGGCGCTCCCTCAGCACTGACCCTCTGACAGTGCGGCACCTCCTCAGTACTGACCCTCTGACAGTGCGGCACTCCCTCAGTACTGACCCTCTGACAGTGCAGCACTCCCTCAGTACTGACACTGAGAGTGCTGCACTCCCTCAGTACTGACCCTCTGACAATGCGGCACTCCCTCAGCACTGACCCTCTGACAGTGCGGTACTCCCTCAGCACTGACCCTCTGACAGTGCGGCGCTCACTCAGCACTGACCCTCTGACAGTGCAGCACTCCCTCAGTA
Source organism: Scyliorhinus torazame (assembly GCF_047496885.1). Lineage (NCBI taxonomy): Eukaryota > Metazoa > Chordata > Chondrichthyes > Carcharhiniformes > Scyliorhinidae > Scyliorhinus > Scyliorhinus torazame. The sequence goes on along the minus strand of NW_027308355.1, from coordinate 51,321 downwards.
CTGACCCTCTGACAGTGCGACACTCCCTCAGTACTGACCCTCTGACAGTGCGGCACTCCCTCAGTATTGACCCTTTGACAGTGCCGCACTCCCTCAGTACTGACTCTCTGACAGTGCAGCACTCCCTCAGCACTGACCCTCTGACAGTGCAGCACTCTCTCAGCACTGACCCTCTGACAGTGCAGCACTCTCTCAGCACTGACCCTCTGACAGTGCAGCATTCCCTCAGTACTGACCCTCTGACAGTGCAGCACTCCCTCAGTACTGACCCTCTGACAGTGCAGCACTCCCTCAGCACTGACCCTCTGACAGTGCAGCGTTCCCTCAGTACTGACCCTCTGACAGTGCAGCACTCCCTCAGTACTGACCCTCTGACAGTGCAGCACTCCCTCAGCACTGACCCTCTGACAGTGCAGCGTTCCCTCAGTACTGACCCTCTGACAGTGCGGCGCTCCCTCAGCACTGACCCTCTGACAGTGCGGCACTCCCTCAGTACTGACCCTCTGACAGTGCAGCACTCCCTCGGTACTGACCCTCTGACAGTGCAGCACTCCCTCAGTACTGACCTTCTGACAATGCGGCACTCCCTCAGTACTGACCCTCTGATAATGCGGCGCTCCCTCAGCACTGACCCTCTGACAGTGCGGCACTCCCTCAGTACTGACCCTCTGACAGTGCAGCACTCCCTCAGTACTGACCCTCTGACAATGCGGCACTCCCTCAGTACTGACCCTCTGACAATGCGGCACTCCCTCAGTACTGACCCTCTGACAGTGCGGCACTCCCTCAGCACTGACCCTCTGACAGTGCAGCACTCCCTCAGCACTGACCCTCTGACAGTGCAGCACTCCCTCAGTACTGACCCTCTGACAGTGCGGCACTCCCTCAGTATTGACCCTCTGACAGTGCCGCACTCCCTCAGTACTGACCCTCTGACAGTGCAGCACTCCCTCAGCACTGACCCTTTAACAGTGCAGCACTCCCTCAGCACTGACCCTCTGACAGTGCAGCACTCCGTCAGCACTGACCCTCTGACAGTGCAGCACTCCCTCAGTACTGACCCTCTGACAGTGCGGCACTCCCTCAGTACTGACCCTCTGACAGTGCGGCACTCCCTCAGCACTGACCCTCTGACAGTGCAGCACTCTCTCAGCACTGACCCTCTGACAGTGCAGCACTCTCTCAGCACTGACCCTCTGACAGTGCAGCATTCCCTCAGTACTGACCCTCTGACAGTGCAGCACTCCCTCAGTACTGACCCTCTGACAGTGCAGTACTCCCTCAGCACTGACCCTCTGACAGTGCGGCACTCCCTCAGTTCTGACCCTGTGACAGTGCGGCACTCCCTCAGCACTGACCCTCTGACAGTGCAGCACTCCCTCAGCACTGACCCTCTGACAGTGCGGCACTCCCTCAGTACTGACCCTCTGACAGTGCAGCACTCCCTCAGCACTGACCCTCTGACAGTACGACACTCCCTCAGTACTGACCCTCTGACAGTACGGCACTCTCTCAGTACTGACCCTCTGACAGTGCGGCACTCCCTCAGTACTGACCCTCTGACAGTGCAGCACTCCCTCAGCACTGACCCTCTGACAGTACGACACTCCCTCAGTACTGACCCTCTGACAGTGCGGCACTCTCTCAGTACTGACCCTCTGACAGTGCAACACTCCCTCAGTACTGACCCTCTGACAGTGCGGCACTCCCTCAGTACTGACCCTCTGACAGTGCGGCACTCTCTCAGTACTGACCCTCTGACAGTGCGACACTCCCTCAGTACTGACCCTCTGACAGTGCGGCACTCTCTCAGTACTGACCCTCTGACAGTGCGACACTCCCTCAGTACTGACCCTCTGACAGTGCGGCACTCCCTCAGTACTGACCCTCTGACAGTGCGGCACTCTTCAGCACTGACCCTCTGACAGTGCGGCACTCCCTCAGTGCTGACCCTCTGACAGTGCAGCACTGCCTCAGTACTGACCCTCTGACAGTGCAGCACTCCCTCAGTACTGACCCTCTGACAGTGCGGCACTCTCTCAGTACTGACCCTCTGACAGTGCAGCACTGCCTCAGTACTGACCCTCTGACAGTGCAGCACTCTCTCAGTACTGACCCTCTGACAGTGCAGCACTGCCTCAGTACTGACCCTCTGACAGTGCAGCACTCCCTCAGTACTGACCCTCTGACAGTGCGGCACTTCCTCAGTACTGACCCTCTGACAGTGCAGCACTGCCTCAGTACTGACCCTCTGACAGTGCAGCACTCCCTCAGTACTGACCCTCTGACAGTGCAGCACTCTCTCAGTACTGACCCTCTGACAGTGCAGCACTGCCTCAGTACTGACCCTCTGACAGTGCGGCGCTCCCTCAATACTGACCCTCTGACAGTGCAGCGCTCCCTCAGTACTGACCCTCTGACAGTGCGGCGCTCCCTCAATACTGACCCTCTGACAGTGCAGCACTCCCTCAGTACTGACCCTCTGACAGTGCGACACTCCCTCAGTACTGACCCTCTGACAGTGCAGCACTCCCTCACTACTGACCTCTGACAGTGCGGCACTCCCTCAGTACTGACCCTCTGACAGTGCGGCACTCCCTCAGTACTGACCCTCTGACAGTGCAGCACTCCCTCAGTACTGACCCTCTGACAGTGCGGCAGTCCCTCAGTACTGACTCTCTGACAGTGCGGCACTCCCTCAGTACTGACCCTCTGACAGTGCAGCACTCCCTCAGTACTGACCCTCTGACAGTGCGGCACTCCCTCAGTACTGACCCTCTGACAGTGCGGCACTCCCTCAGTACTGACCCTCTGACAGTGCGGCACTCCCTCAGTACTGACCCTCTGACAGTGCGGCACTCCTCAGTACTGATCCTCTGACAGTGCAGCACTCCCTCAGCACTGACTCTCTGACAGTGCGGCACTCCCTCAGTACTGACCCTCTGACAGTGCAGCACTCCCTCAGTACTGACCCTCTGACAGTGCGGCACTCCCTCAGTACTGACCCTTTGACAGTGCGGCACTCCCTCAGTACTGACCCTCTGACAGTGCGGCCCTCCCTCAGTACTGACCCTCTGACAGTGCGGCCCTCCCTCAGTACTGACCCTCTGACAGTGCGGCACTCCCTCAGCACTGACTCTCTGACAGTGCGGCACTCCCTCAGTACTGACCCTCTGACAGTGCGGCACTCCCTCAGTACTG
>NW_027308355.1:0-37500 GCF_047496885.1 Scyliorhinus torazame | reverse complement strand
ACTGGTGTCTCTCTGTCCTCTCTCAGGGAGATATCTGTACACTGACTGGTGTCTCTCTGTCCTCTCTCAGTGAGATATCTGTACACTGACTGGTGTCTCTCAGTCCCCCCTCTCTCAGGGAGATATCTGTACACTGACTGGTGTCTCTCAGTCCCCTCTCTCTCTGGGAGATATCTGTACACTGACTGGTGTCTCTCTGCCCCACCTCTCTGGGAGATATCTGTACACTGACTGGTGTCTCTCAGTCCCCTCCCTCTCTCTGGGAGATATCTGTACACTGACTGGTGTCTCTCTGTCCTCTCTCAGGGAGATATCTGTACACTGATTGGTGTCTCTCAGTCCCCCCTCTCTCAGGGAGATATCTGTACACTGACTGGTGTCTCTCAGACCCCTCTCTCTCTGGGAGATATCTGTACACTGACTGGTGTCTCTCAGTCCCCTCTCTCTCAGGGAGATATCTGTACACTGACTGGTGTCTCTCAGTCCCCTCTCAGGGAGATATCTGTACACTGACTGGTGTCTCTCAGTTCCATCTCTTAGGGAGATATCTGGACACTGGCTGGTGTCTCTCAGTCCCCCCTCTCTCTCAGGGAGATATCTGTACACTGACTGGTGTCTCTCAGTCCCCTCTCTCTCAGGGAGATATCTGTACACTGACTGGTGTCTCTCAGTCCCCCCTCTCTCTCAGGGAGATATCTGTACACTGACTGGTGTCTCTCAGTCCTCTCAGGGAGATATCTGTACACTGACTGGTGTCTCTCAGTCCCCTCTCAGGGAGATATCTGGACACTGACTGGTGTCTCTCAGTCCCCTCTCTCAGGGATCTATCTGCACACTGCCTGGTGTCTCTCAGTCCCCTCTCTCTCTCAGCGAGATATCTGTACACTGACTGGTGTCTCTCAGTCCCCTCTGTCTCTCAGAGAGATATCTGTACACTGACTGGTGTCTCTCAGTCCCCTCTCAGGGAGATATCTGTACACTCACTGGTGTCTCTCAGTTCCATCTCTCAGGGAGATATCTGGACACTGACTGGTGTCTCTCAGTCCTCTCAGGGAGATATCTGTACACTGACTGGTGTCTCTCAGTCCCCTCTCAGGGAGATATCTGGACACTGACTGGTGTCTCTCAGTCCCCTCTCTCGGATCTATCTGCACACTGACTGGTGTCTCTCAGTCCCCTCTGTCTCTCAGCGAGATATCTGTACACTGACTGGTGTCTCTCAGTCTCAGGGAGATATCTGCACACTGACTGGTGTCTCTCAGTCCCCTCTCTCTCACCGGGAGATATCTGTACACTGACTGGTGTCTCTCTGCACCCTCTCTCAGGGAGATATCTGTACACTGACTGGTGTCTCTCAGTCCCCTCTCTCTCTCAGGAAGATATCTGTACACTGACTGGTGTCTCTCAGTCCCCTCTCGCTCTCTGGGAGATATCTGTACACTGACTGGTGTCTCTCAGTCCCCCCTCTCTCTCAGGGAGATATCTGTACACTGACTGGTGTCTCTCAGTCCTCTCTCTCTCAGGCAGATATCTGTACACTGACTGGTGTCTCTCAGTCCCCTCTCTCTCAGGGAGATATCTGTACACTGACTGGTGTCTCTCAGTCCCCTCTCTCAGGGAGATATCTGTACACTGACTGGTGTCTCTCAGTCCCCTCTCGCTCTCTGAGAGATATCTGGACACTGACTGGTGTCTCTCAGTCCCCGCTCTCTCTCATGGAGATATCTGTACACTGACTGGTGTCTCTCAGTCCTCTCTCTCTCAGGGAGATATCTGTACACTGACTGGTGTCTCTCAGTCCCCTCTCTCTCAGGGAGATATCTGTACACTGACTGGTGTCTCTCAGTCCCCTCTCTCAGGGAGATATCTGTACACTGACTGGTGTCTCTCAGTTCCATCTCTCAGGGAAGTACATGGACACTGACTGGTGCCTCTCAGTCCCCTCTCTCAGGGATCTATCTGCACACTGACTGGTGTCTCTCAGTCCCCTCTCTCTCTCAGGGAGATATCTGTACACTGACTGGTGTCTCTCAGTCCCCTCTCTCTCAGGGAGATATCTGTACACTGACTGGTGTCTCTCAGTCCCCTCTCTCAGGGAGATATCTGTACACTGACTGGTGTCTCTCAGTTCCATCTCTCAGGGAAGTACATGGACACTGACTGGTGCCTCTCAGTCCCCTCTCTCAGGGATCTATCTGCACACTGACTGGTGTCTCTCAGTCCCCTCTGTCTCTCAGAGAGATATCTGTACACTGTCTGGTGTCTCTCAGTCTCAGGGAGATATCTGTACACTGACTGGTGTCTCTCAGTCCCCTCTCAGGGAGATATCTGGACACTGACTGGTGTCTCTCAGTCCCCACTGTCTCTCAGAGAGATATCTGTACACTGACTGGTGTCTCTCAGTCCCCTCTCAGGGAGATATCTGTACACTGACTGGTGTCTCTCAGTTCCATCTCTCAGGGAGATATCTGGACACTGACTGGTGTCTCTCAGTCCCCCCTCTCTCTCAGGGAGATATCTGTACACTGACTGGTGTCTCTCAGTCCTCTCAGGGAGATATCTGTACACTGACTGGTGTCTCTCAGTCCCCTCTCAGGGAGATATCTGGACACTGACTGGTGTCTCTCAGTCCCCTCTCTCAGGGATCTATCTGCACACTGACTGGTGTCTCTCAGTCCCCTCTGTCTCTCAGCGAGATATCTGTACATTGACTGGTGTCTCTCAGTCTCAGGGAGATATCTGCACACTGACTGGTGTCTCTCAGTCCCCTCTCTCTCAGGGAGATATCTGTACACTGACTGGTGTCTCTCAGTCCCCTCTCTCTCACCGGGAGATATCTGTACACTGACTGGTGTCTCTCAGTCCCCTCTCTCTCTCAGGGAGATATCTGTACACTGACTGGTGTCTCTCAGTCCCCTCTCTCTCTCAGGGAGATATCTGTACACTGACTGGTGTCTCTCAGTCCCCTCTCTCTCTCAGGGAGATATCTGTACACTGACTGGTGTCTCTCAGTCCTCTCTCTCTCAGGGAGATATCTGTACACTGACTGGTGTCTCTCAGTCCTCTCAGGGAGATATATGTACACTGACTGGTGTCTCTCAGTCCCCTCTCTCAGGAAAGTACATGAACACTGACTGGTGCCTCTCAGTCCCCTCTCTCAGGGATCTATCTGCACACTGACTGGTGTCTCTCAGTCCCCTCTCTCTCAGGGAGATATCTGTACAGTGACTGGTGTCTCTCAGTCCCCTCTCTCTGGGAGATATCGGTACACTGGTGTCTCTCAGTTCCCTCTGTCTCACAGGGAGTTATCTGTACACTGACTGGTGTCTCTCAGTCCTCTCTCTCTCTCAGGGAGTTATCTGTACACTGACTGGTGTCTCTCAGTTCCCCCTTTCAGGGAAATATCTGTACACTGACTGGTGTCTCTCAGTTCCCCCTTTCAGGGAGATATCTGTACACTGACTGGTGTCTCACAGTCCTCTCTCTCTCAGGGAGATATCTGTACACTGACTGGTGTCTCTCAGTCCCCCCTCTCTCAGGGAGATATCTGTACACTGACTGGTGTCTCTCAGTTCCCCCTCTCAGGGAGATATCTGTGCACTGACTGGTGTCTCTCAGTCCCCTCTCTCTCAGGGAGATTTCTGTACACTGACTGGTGTCGCTCGGCCCTCTCTCTCAGGGAGATATCTGTACACTGACTGGTGTCTCTCAGTCCCCACTCTCTCAGGGAGATATCTGTACACTGACTGGTGTCTCTCAGTCCCCTCTCTCTCATGGAGATATCTGTACACTGACTGGTGTCTCTCAGTCCCCTCTCTCTCAGGGAGATATCTGTACACTGACTGGTGTATCTCAGTCCCCTCTCTCTCAGGGAGATATCTGTACACTGACTGGTGTCTCTCAGTCCTCTCAGGGAGATATCTGTACACTGACTGGTGTCTCTCAGTCCCCTCTCTCAGGGATCTATCTGCACACTGACTGGTGTCTCTCAGTCCCCTCTGTCTCACAGAGAGATATCTGTACACTGACTGGTGTCTCTCAGTCTCAGGGAGATATCTGCACACTGACTGGTGTCTCTCAGTCCCCTCTCTCTCAGGGAGATATCTGTACACTGACTGGTGTCTCTCAGTCTCAGGGAGATATCTGCACACTGACTGGTGTCTCTCAGTCCCCTCTCTCTCAGGGATCTATCTGCACACTGACTGGTGTCTCTCAGTTCCCTCTGTCTCACAGGGAGTTATCTGTACACTGACTGGTGTCTCTCAGTCCTCTCTCTCTCTCAGGGAGTTATCTGTACACTGACTGGTGTCTCTCAGTTCCCCCTTTCAGGGAAATATCTGTACACTGACTGGTGTCTCTCAGTTCCCCCTTTCAGGGAAATATCTGTACACTGACTAGTGTCTCTCAGTCCCCCCTCTCTCAGGGAGATATCTGTACACTGACTGGTGTCTCTCAGTTCCCCCTCTCAGGGAGATATCTGTGCACTGACTGGTGTCTCTCAGTCCACTCTCTCTCAGGGAGATAGCTGTACACTGACTGGTGTCGCTCGGCCCTCTCTCTCAGGGAGATATCTGTACACTGACTGGTGTCTCTCAGTCCCCACTCTCTCAGGGAGATATCTGTACACTGACTGGTGTCTCTCAGTCCCCTCTCTCTCATGGAGATATCTGTACACTGACTGGTGTCTCTCAGTCCCCTCTCTCCCAGGGAGATATCTGTACACTGACTGGTGTCTCTCAGCCCTCTCTCTCTCAGGGAGATATCTGTACACTGACTGGTGTCTCTCAGTCCCCTCTCTCTCAGGGAGATATCTGTACACTGACTGGTGTATCTCAGTCCCCTCTCTCTCAGGGAGATATCTGTACACTGACTGGTGTCTCTCAGTCTCAGGGAGATATCTGCACACTGACTGGTGTCTCTCAGTCCCCTCTCTCTCAGGGAGATATCTGTACACTGACTGGTGTCTCTCAGTTCCCCCTCTCTCAGGGAGATATCTGTACACTGATTGGTGTCTCTCAGTCCCCTCTCTCAGGGAGATATCTGTACACTGACTGGTGTCTCTCAGTCCCCTCTCTCTCAGGGAAATATCTGTACACTGACCGATGTCTCTCAGTGTGCTCTCACCGGGAGATATCTGTACACTGACTGGTGTGTCTCAGTTCCCCCTCTCTCAGGGAGATATCTGTACACTGACTGGTGTCTCTCAGTCCCCTCTCTCAGGGAGATATCTGTACACTGACTGGTGTCTCTCAGTCCCCTCTCTCTCTCAGGGAGATATCTGTACACTGACTGGTGTCTCTCAGTCCCCTCTCTCTCTCAGAGAGATAACTGTACACTGACTGGTGTCTCTCAGACCCCCTCTCAGAGAGATAACTGTACACTGACTGGTAGCTCTCAGACCCCCTCTCAGGGAGATATCTGTACACTGACTGGTGTCTCTCAGTCCCCTCTCTCTCAGGGAGATATCTGTATACTGACTGGTGTCCCTCAGTCCCCTCTCTCTCTCAGGGAGATATCTGTACACTGACTGGTGCCTCTCAGTCCACTCTCTCAGGGAGATATCTGTACTACTGACTGGTGTCTCTCAGTCCCCTGTCTCTCAGGGAGATATCTGTACACTGACTGGTGTCTCTCTGTCCCCTCTGTCTCAGGGAGATATATGTACACTGACTGGTGTCTCTCTGTCCCCTCTCTCTCTCTGGGAGATATCTGTACACTGACTGGTGTCTCTCAGTCCTCTCTCTCTCAGGGAGATATCTGTACACTGACTGGTGTCTCTCAGTCCCCTCTCTCTCAGGGAGATATCTGTACACTGACTGGTGTCTCTCAGTCCCCTCTCTCTCTCATGGAGATATCTGTACACTGACTGGTGTCTCTCAGTCCCCTCTCTCTCAGGGAGATATCTGTACACTGACTGGTGTCTCTCAGTCCCCTCTCTCTCAGGGAGATATCTGTACACTGACTGGTGTCTCTCAGTTCTCTCTCTCACTGAGGGAGATATCTGTACACAGACTGGTGTCTCTCAGTCCCCTCTCGCTCAGGGAGATATCTGTACACTGACTGGTGTCTCTCAGTCCCCTCTCTCTCACTGAGGGAGATATCTGTACACAGACTGGTGTCTCTCAGTCCCCTCTCTCTCAGGGATACATCTGTACACTGACTGGTGTCTCTCAGTCCCCTCTCTCTCTCTCTCAGGGAGATATCTGTACACTGACTGGTGTCTCTCAGTCCCCTTGTCTCTCAGGGAGATATCTGTACACTGACTGGTGTCTCTCAGTCCCCTCTCGCTCAGGGAGATATCTGTACACTGACTGGTGTCTCTCAGTCCCCTCTCTCTCACTGAGGGAGATATCTGTACACAGACTGGTGTCTCTCAGTCCCCTCTCTCTCAGGGATACATCTGTACACTGACTGGTGTCTCTCAGTCCCCTCTCTCTCTCAGGGAGATATCTGTACACTGACTGGTGTCTCTCAGTCCCCTCTCTCTCACTGAGGGAGATATCTGTACACAGACTGGTGTCTCTCAGTCCCCTTGTCTCTCAGGGAGATATCTGTACACTGAATGGTGTCTCTCAGTCCCCTAGACTCTCAGGGAGATATCTGTACACTGACTGGTGTCCTCGGGAGCTGTGAGCAGGGGAAACTGAGTGCGGTGTGGGGGAAGGTAAGTGATTCTCTCAAACTGACGGAGTTCCTACTGGGGAAATAAAGTGCTGATTTGATTGACTAATAGGGAAGCTGTGCTAAATTTCGAAACCCATATAAATGACTTTATATAAATTGCTTTGAGACTGAGGTAATACGGAGAAATATTTGATTTAAAAAGTTAAATTAAAAAAGTTTAAAAAACCAAGTTTTAACAGCTAATTAAATAAAATAGAGTTGCAGGGCCGGGTGATGTGTTGTTCCTGCGATGTGGGAGCTGCTGGGACCCCATTGTGGTTCCCAGTGAGCACATCAGTGGTAAGTGTTGGTTGCTTGAGGAACTCCGGCTCAGAGTTGATGAGCTGGATTCCAAACTTCGGATGTTGCGACACCATCAGGGAGGGGGAGAGTTAATTCAGGAGCCAGTCACGCCCCTTAGATTAAATACCTTGAATTCGGCCAATGGTGACGGACAGGAGGCTGTGGCTGCGAGCGAGGCAGGGAGGAGGGAGCCGGGATTAGGGTTTCCTTTAGTCGCTGAACTTGTCCAACAGGTTGGAGATTCTTGCTCCCTGTGTGGACGGCAACGGGGACTGCAGGGAGGGTGAACAAAGTGAAGTGTGGTTCAAGGCAACGATAAATGTGGGGGTAGAGAAAAGAAATGTAGGTGTATTCAAGGATGGTACAGTTCTGGGCATTGACCAGGATCGAGAATTCCGGCGGTTGTGTTGTCTGCCTGTTGCTGGGGTTCAGGATACCGCTTCTGGGCTGTCGAGGAATGTGGAGTGGGAGGGTACAGATCCGGTTGTTCTGGTCCACGTTGGTACCAATGACCCAGGTAGAACAAAGACACGGGTCCTGCTAAGGGAGTATCAACAGCTCGGAGCTAAATTACAAAGCAGAAATAGGTGATAATCTCTGGATTACTTCCTGAGCCACAAGCTAATTTAAAACATTTTTTAAAAAAATTTCGAGTGCCCAATTCACTTTTTTTCCGATTAAGGGGCAATTTAGCGTGGCCAATCCACCTACCCTGCTCATCTTTGGGTTGTGGGGGCGAAACCCACGCAGACACGGGGAGAATGTGCAAACTCCACACGGACAGTGACCCGGAACGGAACCTGGGACCTCGGCGCCGTGAGGCAGCAGTGCTAACCACTGCGCCACCGTGCCGCCCCAGCCACAAGCTAATTGGCACTGGGTCAATAAGATTAAAGAGGTCAGGGTGGCATGTGGCGCAGCGGTTGGCACTGGGACTGCGGCGCTGAGGTCCCGGGTTCGAATCCCGGCCCTGGGTCACTGTCCGTGTGGGGTTTGCACATTCTCCCCCGTGTCTGCGTGGGTTTCGCCCCCACAACCCAAAGATGTGCAGGCTAGGTGGATCGGCCGCGCTAAATTGCCCCTTAATTGGGGGAAAAAAAATAATTGGGTACTGTAAAAAAAAATTTTGAAATGAAAGAGGTCACTGCGTGGCTCAAAGATTGGTGTGGGAGGAATGGGTCTGAATCCATGGGGCATTAGCACCAGTACTGGGGAAGAGGGACCTGTTCCAATGGGGATGATCTTCACCTGAATCATGCTGGGACCAGAGAGCTGGCCAATCGCATAACTAGGGCTGTAGATAGGGCTTTAAACTAAATAGTGGAGGGAGGGTTCAGTTCTATGGAGAACTAGAAAATGAAAGTTAAAGGAGAGGGCAGAACTGCAGGTTAATGAAGAGGACTTTCAACTAGCTAAAGGAGCTGAGGGCTCAGGAGAGGGTAGTAAAGTTTCCAGAATACATTATAGAACAGAGAGTATAGAAGGTAGCAGGAATCTAACCTCAGGCAGAGCAAAAAAGGGGACAAGTGTGAGAAGGGAGGTGGTCAATGCAGGACTGAGGGTGTTGGACCTAAATGTGCGCAGTATACGGAACATGGTAAACGAGCTTATTGCTCACATTGAAATTGGCCGGTACGATGTTGTGGGCATCACAGAGACGTGGCTGCAAGGGGATCAGGGTTGGGATCTAAATATCCAAGGATATGTGTCCTATCGAAAGGACAGGCAAACAGGCAGAGGGGACGGGGTTGCATTGTGAGTAAGGAATGAAGTTAAATCGATAGCAAGGAGCGATATAGGATCGGGAGGCACAGAATCTCTTGTGTGTGGAGTTGAGGAATCACAAAGGTAAAAAAAGACCCTGATGGGAGTTATGTACAGGCCCCCTAGCGGTGGTCAGGATGTGGGGCAGAAAATAAATCAGGAGATAGAAAAGGCATGTAAAAAAGGCGATATTACAATAATCATGGGGGACTTCAATATGCAGGTGGACTGGGAAAATCAGGTTGGTAGTGGATCCCAAGTAATGGAATTTGTGGAATGTCTAAGAGATGGTTTTTTGGAGCAGCTTGTGACAGAGCCGACTAGGGAACAGGCAATTCTGGATTTGGTGATGTGTGATGAGGCAGACTTGATTAGGGAACTTAAGGTGAAGGAACCCTTAGTGAGCAGTGACCACAATATGATAGAATTTACCCTGCAGTTTGAGAGGGAGCAGCTGCAATCAGATGTGACGGTATTACAATTATATAAGGGTAACTACAAAGACATGAGGGAGGAGCTGGCCAGAGTTGATTGGAAAAGGAGCCCAGCAGGGAAGACAGTGGAACAGCAATGGCTGAGTTTTTGGGGGTTATTCGGGAGGCACAACAGAAATTCATCCCAAGGAGGAGGAAACATGCTAAGGGCAGGACAAGGCATCCATGGCTGACGAGGGAAGTCAAGGACAGCATAAAGGCTAAAGAAAAAGTATACAAAGTGGCGAGTATTAGTGGGAAGCCAGAGGATTGGGAAGCCTTTAAAAGCGAGCAGAGGACAACTAAAAAAGCAATAAGGGGAGAGAAGATTAATTATTAGTGCCAGCTAGCTAGTAAATTAAAAGACAATAAAGTGTTTTTCTATATATAAAAGGTAAGATAGAGGCATGAATAGACATTGGACCACAGGAAAATGAGGCTGGAGAAGTAGTAATGGGGAACACAGAAATGGCAGACAAACTGAATAGATACATTGCATCAGTCTTCATGGTGGAAGACACCAGTGGGATCTCAGAACTCCGAGAATCATGGGGTGGAGGTGAGTGTAGTGGCTATCACTAAGGATTCTGGGGAAACTTAAAGTCCAAAGTTGGATAAATCACCTGGACCAGATGGACTGCACTGTACACTGGTGTCTCTCAGTCCCCACTCTCTCTCAGGGAGATATCTGTACACTGACTGGTGTCTCTCAGTCCCCTCACTCTCAGGGAGATATCTGTACACTGACTGGTGTCTCTCAGTCCCCCCTCTCTCTCAGGGAGATATCTGTACACTGACTGGTGTCTCTCAGTCCCCCCCCTCTCTCAGGGAGATATCTGTACACTGACTGGTGTCTCTCAGTCCGCTCTCTCTTGGGGAGATATCTGTACACTGACTGGTGTCTCTCAGTCCCCTCTCTCTCAGGGAGATATCTGTACACAGACTGGTGTCTCTCAGTCCCCTCTCTCTCAGGGAGATATCTGTACACTGACTGGTGTCTCTCAGTCCCCTCTCTCAGGGAGATGTCTGTACACTGACTGGTGTCTCTCAGTCCCCTCTCTCTCAGGGAGATATCTGTACACTGAGTGGTGTCTCTTAGTCCCGTCTCTCTCAGGGAGATATCTGTACACTGAGTGGTGTCTCTTAGTCCCGTCTCTCTCAGGGAGATATCTGTGCACTGACTGGTGTCTCTCAGTCCCCTCTCTCTCAGGGAGATATCTGTACACTGACTGGTGTCTCTCAGTCCCCTCTCTCTCTCAGGGAGATATCTGTACACTGACCGGTGTCTCTCAGTCCCCTCTCTCTCAGGGAGATATCTGTACACTGACTGGTGTCTCTCAGTCCTCTCTCTCTCAAGGAGATATCTGTACACTGACTGGTGTCTCTCAGTCCTCTCTCCCTCAGGGAGATATCTGTACACTGACTGCTGTCTCTCAGTCCCCTCTCTCTCAGGGAGATATCTGTACACTGACTGGTGTCTCTCAGTCCCCTCTCTCTCAGCAAGATATCTGTACACTGATTGGTGTCTCTCAGTCCTCTCTCTCAGGGAGATATCTGTACACTGACTGATATCTCTCAGTCCCCTCTCTCTCAGGGAGATATCTGTACACTGACTGGTGTCTCTCAGTCCCCTCTCTCTCAGGGAGATATCTGAACACTGACCGGTATCTCTCAGTCCCTCCTCTCTCTCTCAGGGAGATATCTGTACACTGACTGTCTCTCAGTCCTCTCTCTCTCAGGGATATATCTGTACACAGACTGGTGTCTCTCAGTCCCCTCTCTCTCAGGGAGATATCTGTACACTGACTGGTGTCTCTCACTCCCCTCTCTCTCAGGGAGGTATCTGTACACTGACTGGTGTCTCTCAGGGAGATATCTGTACACTGACTGGTGTCTCTCAGTCCCCTCTCTCTCAGGGAGATATCTATACACTGACTGGTGTCTCTCAGTCCCCTCTCTCTCTCAGGGAGATATCTGTACACTGAGTGGTGTCTCTTAGTCCCCTCTCTCTCAGGGAGATATCCGTACACTGACTGGTGTCTCTCAGTCCCCTCTCTCAGGGAGATATCTGTACACTGACTGGTGTCTCTCAGTCCCCTCTCTCTCTCAGGCAGATATCTGTACACTGACTGGTGTCTCTCAGTCCCCCCTCTCTCTCAGGGAGATATCTGTACACTGACTGGTGTCTCTCAGTCCCCCCTCTCTCAGGGAGATATCTGTACACTGACTGGTGTCTCTCAGTGAGATATCTGTACACTGACTGGTGTCTCTCAGTCCCCCCTCTCTCTCAGGGAGATATCTGTACACTGACTGGTGTCTCTCAGTCCCCTCTCTCGGGGAGATATCTGTACACTGACTGGTGTCTCTCAGTCCTAACCCTCTCTCAGGGAGATATCTGTACACTGACTGGTCTCTCTCAGTCCCCCCGCTCTCTCAGGGAGATATCTGTACACTGACTGGTGTCTCTCAGTCCCCCCTCTCTCTCTCAGGGAGATATCTGTACACTGACTGGTGTCTCTCAGTCCCCCCGCTCTCTCAGGGAGATATCTGTACACTGACTGGTGTCTCTCAGTCCCCCCTCTCTCTCTCAGGGAGATATCTGTACACTGACTGGTGTCTCTCAGTCCCCCCTCCCTCTCTCAGGGAGATATCTGCACACTGACTGGTGTCCCTCAGTCCCCTCTCTCTCAGGGAGATATCTGTACACTGACTGGTGTCTCTCAGTCCCCTCTCTCTCTCAGGGAGATATCTGTACACTGACTGGAGTCTCTCAGTCCCCTCTCTCTCAGGGAGATATCTGTACACTGACTGGTGTCTCTCAGTCCTCTCTCTCTCTCAGGGAGATATCTGTACACTGACTGGTGTCTCTCAGTCCCCTCTCTCTCAGGGAGATATCTGTACACTGACTGGTGTCTCTCAGTCCCCTCTCTCTCAGGGAGATATCTGTACACTGACTGGTGTCTCTCAGTCCTCTCTCTCTCGGGGAGATATCTGTACACTGACTGGTGTCTCTCAGTCCCCTCTCTCTCAGGGAGATGTCTGTACACTGACTGGTGTCTCTCAGTCCCCTCTCTCAGGGAGATATCTGTATGCTGACTGGTGTCTCTCTGTCCCCTCTCTCTCTCAGGGAGATATCTGTACACTGACTGGTGTCTCTCAGTCCCCTCTCTCTCAGGGAGATATCTGTACACTGACCGGTGTCTCTCAGTCCCCCCTCTCTCTCAGGGAGATATCTGTACACTGACTGGTGTCTCTCAGTTCCCCCTCTCTCTCAGAGAGATATCTGTACACTGACTGGTGTCTCTCTGTGCCCTCTCTCTCTCAGGGAGATATCTGTACACTGACTGGTGTCTCTCAGTCCCCTCTCTCTCGGGGGGGGGGGGGGGGGGGGGTATCTGTACACTGACTGCTGTCTCTCAGTCCTCTCTCTCTCAGCGAGATATCTGTACACTGATTGGTGTCTCTGTCCTCTCTCTCAGGGAGATATCTGTACACTGACTGGTGTCTCTCAGTCCCCTCTCTCTCAGGGAGATATCTGAACACTGACCGGTGTCTCTCAGTCCCTCCTCTCTCTCTCAGGGAGATATCTGTACACTGACTGGTGTCTCTCAGTCCCCTCTCTCTCTCAGGAAGATATCTGTACACTGACTGTCTCTCAGTCCTCTCTCTCTCAGGGATATATCTGTACACAGACTGGTGTCTCTCAGTCCCCTCTCTCTCAGGGAGATATCTGTACACTGACTGGTGTCTCTCAGTCCCCTCTCTCTCGGGGAGATATCTGTACACTGACTGGTGTCTCTCAGTCCCCCTCTCTCTCAGGGAGATATCTGTACACTGACTGGTGTCTCTCAGTCCCCTCTCTCTCGGGGAGATATCTGTACACTGACTGGTGTCTCTCAGTCCCCCCTCTCTCTCAGGGAGATAGCTGTACACTGACTGGTGTCTCTCAGTCCCCTCTCTCTCTGGGAGATACCTGTACACTGTCTGGTGTCTCTCAGTCCCCCTCTCTCAGGGAGATATCTGTACACTGTCTGGTGTCTCTCAGTCCCCTCTCTCTCAGGGAGATATCTGTACACTGACTGGTGTCTCTCAGTCCTCTCTCTCTCAGCGAGATATCTGTACACTGACTGGTGTCTCTCAGTCCCCTCTCTCTCAGGGAGATATCTGTACACTGACTGGTGTCTCTCAGTCCTCTCTCTCAGGGAGATATCTGTACACTGACTGGTGTCTCTCAGTCCCCTCTTTCAGGGAGATATCTGTACGCTGACTGGTGCCTCTCAGTCCTCTCTCTATCTCAGGGAGATATCTGTACACTGACTGGTGACTCTCAGTCCCCTCTCTCTCTCAGGGAGATATGTGTACACTGACTGGTGTCTCAGTCCCCTCTCTCTCAGGGAGATATCTGTACACTGACTGGTGTCTCAGTCCCCTCTCTCTCTCAGGGAGATATGTGTACACTGACTGGTTTCTCCCAGTCTCCCCCCCCCCCCCTCTCTCTCTCTCTCAGGGAGTTATCTGTACACTGACTGGTGTCTCTCAGTTCCCCCTCTCTCTCAGGGAGATATCTGTACACTGACTGGTGTCTCTTAGTCCCCGCTCTCTCATGGAGATATCTGTACACTGACTGGTGTCTCTCAGTCCCCTCTCTCGGGGAGATATCTGTACACTGACTGGTGTCTCTCAGTCCTCCTCTCTCTCAGGGAGATATCTGTACAGTGATTGGTGTCTCTCAGTCCCCTCTCTCTCTCAGGGAGATATCTGTACACTGACTGGTGTCTCTCAGTCCCCTCTCTCGGGGAGATATCTGTACACTGACTGGTGTCTCTCAGTCCTCCTCTCTCTCAGGGAGATATCTGTACAGTGATTGGTGTCTCTCAGTCCCCTCTCTCTCTGGGAGATACCTGTACACTGTCTGGTGTCTCTCAGTCCCCTCTCTCTCTCAGGGAGATATCTGTACACTGACTGGTGTCTCTTAGTCCCCGCTCTCTCATGGAGATATCTGTACACTGACTGGTGTCTCTCAGTCCCCTCTCTCGGGGAGATATCTGTACACTGACTGGTGTCTCTCAGTCCTCCTCTCTCTCAGGGAGATATCTGTACAGTGATTGGTGTCTCTCAGTCCCCTCTCTCTCTCAGGGAGATATCTGTTCACTGACTGGTGTCTCTCAATCCCTCCGGGAGATATCTGTACACTGCCTGGTATCTCAGACTCGCTCTTTCAAGGAGATATCTGTACAGTGACTGGTGTCTCTCAGTCCTCTCTCTTTCTCAGGGAGATATCTGTACACTGACTGGTGAATCTCAGTCCCCTCTCTCTCTCAGGGAGATATCTGTACACTGACTGGTGTCTCTCAGTCCCCTCTCTCTCTCAGGGAGATATCTGTACACTGACTGGTGTCTCTCAGTCCCCTCTCTCTCAGGGAGATATCTGTACACTGACTGGTGTCTCTCAGTCCCCTCTCTCTCAGGGAGATATCTGTACACTGACTGGTGTCTCAGTCCCCTCTCTCTCTCAGGGAGATATCTGTACACTGACTGGTGTCTCAGTCCCCTCTCTCTCTCAGGGAGATATATGTACACTGACTGGTTTCTCCCAGTCCCCCCCCCCCCCCTTTCTCTCTCAGGGAGATATCTGTACACTGACTGATGTCTCTCAGTCCCCCTCTCTCAGGGAGATATCTGTACACCGACTGGTGTCTCTCAGTCCCCTCTCTCAGGGAGATATCTGTACGCTGACTGGTGTCTCTCAGTCCTCTCTCTCTGGGAGATATCTGTACACTGACTGGTGTCTCTCAGTTCCCCCACTCTCTCAGAGAGATATCTGTACACTGACTGGTGTCTCTCAGTCCCCTCTCTCTCAGGGGGATATCTGTATACTGACTGGTGTCTCTCTGTGCCCTCTCTCTGAGGGAGATATCTGTACACTGACTGGTGTCTCTCAGTCCCCTCTCTCAGGGAGATATCTGTACGCTGACTGGTGTCTCTCAGTCCCCTCTCTCTCTGAGGGAGATATCTGTACACTGACTGGTGTCTCTCAGTCCCCTCTCTCTGAGGGAGATATCTGTACACTGACTGGTGTCTCTCAGTCCCCTCTCTCAGGGAGATATCTGTACGCTGACTGGTGTCTCTCAGTCCTCTCTCTCAGGGAGATATCTGTACACTGACTGGTGTCTCTCAGTCCCCTCTCTCTCAGGGAGATATCTGTACACTGACTGGTGTCTCTCAGTCCCCTCTCTCGGGGAGATATCTGTACACTGCCTGGTGTCTCTCAGTCCTCTCTCTCTCTCAGGGAGATATCTGTACACTGACTGGTGTCTCTCAGTCCCCTCTTTCAGGGAGATATCTGTACACTGACTGGTGTCTCTCAGTCCTCTCTCTATCTCAGGGAGATATCTGTACACTGACTGGTGACTCTCAGTCCCCTCTCTCTCTCAGGGAGATATCTGTACACTGACTGGTGTCTCAGTCCCCTCTCTCTCTCAGGGAGATATGTGTACACTGACTGGTTTCTCCCAGTCTCCCCCCCCCCCCTCTCTCTCAGGGAGATATCTGTACACTGACTGGTGTCTCTCAGTCCCCTCTCTCAGGGAGATATCTGTACACTGACTGGTGTCTCAGTCCCCTCTCTCTCTCAGGGAGATATGTGTACACTGACTGGTTTCTCCCAGTCTCCCCCCCCCCCCCTCTCTCTCAGGGAGATATCTGTACACTGACTGGTGTCTCTCAGTCCCCTCTCTCTGAGGGAGATATCTGTTCACTGACTGGTGTCTCTCAGTCCCCTCTCTCTCTCAGGGAGATATCTGTACACTGACTGGTGTCTCTCAGTTCCCCCTCTCTCTCAGAGAGATATCTGTACACTGACTGGTGTCTCTCAGTCCCCTCTCTCGGGGAGATATCTGTACACTGACTGGTGTCTCTCAGTCCTCCTCTCTCTCAGGGAGATATCTGTACAGTGATTGGTGTCTCTCAGTCCCCTCTCTCTCTCAGGGAGATATCTGTTCACTGACTGGTGTCTCTCAATCCCTCCGGGAGATATCTGTACACTGCCTGGTATCTCAGACTCGCTCTTTCAAGGAGATATCTGTACAGTGACTGGTGTCTCTCAGTCCCCTCTTTCTCAGGGAGATATCTGTACACTGACTGGTGTCTCTCAGTCCCCTCTTTCTCAGGGAGATATCTGTACACTGACTGGTGAATCTCAGTCCCCTCTCTCTCTCAGGGAGATATCTGTACACTGACTGGTGTCTCTCAGTCCCCTCTCTCTCAGGGAGATATCTGTACGCTGACTGGTGCCTCTCAGTCCTCTCTCTATCTCAGGGAGATATCTGTACACTGACTGGTGACTCTCAGTCCCCTCTCTCTCTCAGGGAGATATCTGTACACTGACTGGTGTCTCTCTGTGCCCTCTCTCTCTCAGGGAGATATCTGTACACTGACTGGTGTCTCTCAGTCCCCTCTCTCTCAGGGAGATATCTGTACACTGAGTGGTGTCTCTTAGTCCCGTCTCTCTCAGGGAGATATCTGTGCACTGACTGGTGTCTCTCAGTCCCCTCTCTCTCAGGGAGATATCTGTACACTGACTGGTGTCTCTCAGTCCCCTCTCTCTCTCAGGGAGATATCTGTACACTGACTGGTGTCCCTCAGTCCTCTCTCTCTCTCAGGGAGATATCTGTACACTGACTGGTGTCTCTCAGTCCCCTCTCTCTCAGGGAGATATCTGTACACTGACTGGTGTCTCTCAGTCCCCTCTCTCTCAGGGAGATATCTGTACACTGACTGGTGTCTCTCAGTCCCCTCTCTCTCTCAGGGAGATATCTGTACACTGACTGGTGTCTCTCAGTCCCCTCTCTCAGGGAGATGTCTGTACACTGACTGGTGTCTCTCAGTCCCGTCTCTCTCAGGGAGATATCTGTACACTGAGTGGTGTCTCTTAGTCCCGTCTCTCTCAGGGAGATATCTGTACACTGAGTGGTGTCTCTTAGTCCCGTCTCTCTCAGGGAGATATCTGTGCACTGACTGGTGTCTCTCAGTCCCCTCTCTCTCAGGGAGATATCTGTACACTGACTGGTGTCTCTCAGTCCCCTCTCTCTCTCAGGGAGATATCTGTACACTGACTGGTGTCTCTCAGTCCCCTCTCTCTCTCAGGGAGATATCTGTACACTGACTGGTGTCTCTCAGGGAGATATCTGTACACTGACTGGTGTCTCTCAGTCCCTTCGCTCCCTCAGGGAGATATCTGTACACTGACCGGTGTCTCTCAGTCCCCTCTCTCTCAGGGAGATATCTGTACACTGACTGGTGTCTCTCAGTCCTCTCTCTCTCAAGGAGATATCTGTACACTGACTGGTGTCTCTCAGTCCTCTCTCCCTCAGGGAGATATCTGTACACTGACTGCTGTCTCTCAGTCCCCTCTCTCTCAGGGAGATATCTGTACACTGACTGGTGTCTCTCAGTCCCCTCTCTCTCAGCAAGATATCTGTACACTGATTGGTGTCTCTCAGTCCTCTCTCTCAGGGAGATATCTGTACACTGACTGATATCTCTCAGTCCCCTCTCTCTCAGGGAGATATCTGTACACTGACTGGTGTCTCTCAGTCCCCTCTCTCTCAGGGAGATATCTGAACACTGACGGGTATCTCTCAGTCCCTCCTCTCTCTCTCAGGGAGATATCTGTACACTGACTGTCTCTCAGTCCTCTCTCTCTCAGGGATATATCTGTACACAGACTGGTGTCTCTCAGTCCCCTCTCTCTCAGGGAGATATCTGTACACTGACTGGTGTCTCTCACTCCCCTCTCTCTCAGGGAGGTATCTGTACACTGACTGGTGTCTCTCAGGGAGATATCTGTACACTGACTGGTGTCTCTCAGTCCCCTCTCTCTCAGGGAGATATCTATACACTGACTGGTGTCTCTCAGTCCCCTCTCTCTCTCAGGGAGATATCTGTACACTGAGTGGTGTCTCTTAGTCCCCTCTCTCTCAGGGAGATATCCGTACACTGACTGGTGTCTCTCAGTCCCCTCTCTCAGGGAGATATCTGTACACTGACTGGTGTCTCTCAGTCCCCTCTCTCTCTCAGGCAGATATCTGTACACTGACTGGTGTCTCTCAGTCCCCCCTCTCTCTCAGGGAGATATCTGTACACTGACTGGTGTCTCTCAGTCCCCCCTCTCTCAGGGAGATATCTGTACACTGACTGGTGTCTCTCAGTGAGATATCTGTACACTGACTGGTGTCTCTCAGTCCCCCCTCTCTCTCAGGGAGATATCTGTACACTGACTGGTGTCTCTCAGTCCCCTCTCTCGGGGAGATATCTGTACACTGACTGGTGTCTCTCAGTCCTAACCCTCTCTCAGGGAGATATCTGTACACTGACTGGTCTCTCTCAGTCCCCCCGCTCTCTCAGGGAGATATCTGTACACTGACTGGTGTCTCTCAGTCCCCCCTCTCTCTCTCAGGGAGATATCTGTACACTGACTGGTGTCTCTCAGTCCCCCCGCTCTCTCAGGGAGATATCTGTACACTGACTGGTGTCTCTCAGTCCCCCCTCTCTCTCTCAGGGAGATATCTGTACACTGACTGGTGTCTCTCAGTCCCCCCTCCCTCTCTCAGGGAGATATCTGCACACTGACTGGTGTCCCTCAGTCCCCTCTCTCTCAGGGAGATATCTGTACACTGACTGGTGTCTCTCAGTCCCCTCTCTCTCTCAGGGAGATACCTGTACACTGACTGGTGTCTCTCAGTCCCCTCTCTCTCAGGGAGATATCTGTACACTGACTGGTGTCTCTCAGTCCTCTCTCTCTCTCAGGGAGATATCTGTACACTGACTGGTGTCTCTCAGTCCCCTCTCTCTCAGGGAGATATCTGTACACTGACTGGTGTCTCTCAGTCCCCTCTCTCTCAGGGAGATGTCTGTACACTGACTGGTGTCTCTCAGTCCCCTCTCTCAGGGAGATATCTGTATGCTGACTGGTGTCTCTCTGTCCCCTCTCTCTCTCAGGGAGATATCTGTACACTGACTGGTGTCTCTCAGTCCCCTCTCTCTCAGGGAGATATCTGTACACTGACCGGTGTCTCTCAGTCCCCCCTCTCTCTCAGGGAGATATCTGTATACTGACTGGTGTCTCTCAGTTCCCCCTCTCTCTCAGAGAGATATCTGTACACTGACTGGTGTCTCTCTGTGCCCTCTCTCTCTCAGGGAGATATCTGTACACTGACTGCTGTCTCTCAGTCCTCTCTCTCTCAGCGAGATATCTGTACACTGATTGGTGTCTCTGTCCTCTCTCTCAGGGAGATATCTGTACACTGACTGGTGTCTCTCAGTCCCCTCTCTCTCAGGGAGATATCTGAACACTGACCGGTGTCTCTCAGTCCCTCCTCTCTCAGGGAGATATCTGTACACTGACTGGTGTCTCTCAGTCCCCTCTCTCTCTCAGGAAGATATCTGTACACTGACTGTCTCTCAGTCCTCTCTCTCTCAGGGATATATCTGTACACAGACTGGTGTCTCTCAGTCCCCTCTCTCTCAGGGAGATATCTGTACACTGACTGGTGTCTCTCAGTCCCCTCTCTCTCGGGGAGATATCTGTACACTGACTGGTGTCTCTCAGTCCCCCTCTCTCTCAGGGAGATATCTGTACACTGACTGGTGTCTCTCAGTCCCCTCTCTCTCGGGGAGATATCTGTACACTGACTGGTGTCTCTCAGTCCCCCCTCTCTCTCAGGGAGATAGCTGTACACTGCCTGGTGTCTCTCAGTCCCCTCTCTCTCTGGGAGATACCTGTACACTGTCTGGTGTCTCTCAGTCCCCCTCTCTCAGGGAGATATCTGTACACTGTCTGGTGTCTCTCAGTCCCCTCTCTCTCAGGGAGATATCTGTACACTGACTGGTGTCTCTCAGTCCTCTCTCTCTCAGCGAGATATCTGTACACTGACTGGTGTCTCTCAGTCCCCTCTCTCTCAGGGAGATATCTGTACACTGACTGGTGTCTCTCAGTCCTCTCTCTCAGGGAGATATCTGTACACTGACTGGTGTCTCTCAGTCCCCTCTTTCAGGGAGATATCTGTACACTGACTGGTGTCTCTCAGTCCCCTCTCTCTCTCAGGGAGATATCTGCACGCTGACTGGTGCCTCTCAGTCCTCTCTCTATCTCAGGGAGATATCTGTACACTGACTGGTGACTCTCAGTCCCCTCTTTCAGGGAGATATCTGTACGCTGACTGGTGACTCTCAGTCCTCTCTCTCTCTCAGGGAGATATCTGTACACTGACTGGTGTCTCAGTCCCCTCTCTCTCTCAGGGAGATATGTGTACACTGACTGGTTTCTCCCAGTCTCTCCCCCCCCCCCCCCCCCCTCTCTCTCTCTCTCAGGGAGATATCTGTACACTGACTGGTGTCTCTCAGTCCCCTCTCTCTCAGGGAGATATCTGTACACTGACTGGTGTCTCTCAGTCCCCTCTCTCAGGGAGATATCTGTATGCTGACTGGTGTCTCTCAGTTCCCCCTCTCTCTCAGAGAGATATCTGTACACTGACTGGTGTCTCTCTGTGCCCTCTCTCTCTCAGGGAGATATCTGTACACTGACTGGTGTCTCTTAGTCCCCGCTCTCTCATGGAGATATCTGTACACTGACTGGTGTCTCTCAGTCCCCTCTCTCTCTCAGGGAGATATCTGTTCACTGACTGGTGTCTCTCAATCCCTCTCTCTCGGGGAGATATCTGTACACTGACTGGTGTCTCTCAGTCCTCCTCTCTCTCAGGGAGATATCTGTACAGTGATTGGTGTCTCTCAGTCCCCTCTCTCTCTCAGGGAGATATCTGTTCACTGACTGGTGTCTCTCAATCCCTCCGGGAGATATCTGTACACTGCCTGGTATCTCAGACTCGCTCTTTCAAGGAGATATCTGTACAGTGACTGGTGTCTCTCAGTCCCCTCTCTCTTTCTCAGGGAGATATCTGTACACTGACTGGTGAATCTCAGTCCCCTCTCTCTCTCAGGGAGATATCTGTACACTGACTGGTGTCTCTCAGTCCCCTCTCTCTCTCAGGGAGATATCTGTACACTGACTGGTGTCTCTCAGTCCCCTCTCTCTCAGGGAGATATCTGTACACTGACTGGTGTCTCTCAGTCCCCTCTCTCTCAGGGAGATATCTGTACACTGACTGGTGTCTCAGTCCCCTCTCTCTCTCAGGGAGATATCTGTACACTGACTCGTGTCTCAGTCCCCTCTCTCTCTCAGGGAGATATATGTACACTGACTGGTTTCTCCCAGTCCCCCCCTTTCTCTCTCAGGGAGATATCTGTACACTGACTGATGTCTCTCAGTCCCCCTCTCTCAGGGAGATATCTGTACACTGACTGGTGTCTCTCAGTCCCCTCTCTCAGGGAGATATCTGTACGCTGACTGGTGTCTCTCAGTCCTCTCTCTCTGGGAGATATCTGTACACTGACTGGTGTCTCTCAGTTCCCTCTCTCTCAGGGGGATATCTGTATACTGACTGGTGTCTCTCAGTCCCCTCTCTCTCAGGGGGATATCTGTATACTGACTGGTGTCTCTCAGTCCCCTCTCTCTGAGGGAGATATCTGTACACTGACTGGTGTCTCTCAGTCCCCTCTCTCAGGGAGATATCTGTACGCTGACTGGTGTCTCTCAGTCCTCTCTCTCAGGGAGATATCTGTACACTGACTGGTGTCTCTCAGTCCCCTCTCTCAGGGAGATATCTGTACACTGACTGGTGTCTCTCAGTCCCCTCTCTCGGGGAGATATCTGTACACTGCCTGGTGTCTCTCAGTCCTCTCTCTCTCTCAGGGAGATATCTGTACACTGACTGGTGTCTCAGTCCCCTCTCTCAGGGAGATATCTGTACACTGACTGGTGTCTCTCAGTCCCCTCTTTCAGGGAGATATCTGTACGCTGACTGGTGCCTCTCAGTCCTCTCTCTATCTCAGGGAGATATCTGTACACTGACTGGTGACTCTCAGTCCCCTCTCTCTCTCAGGGAGATATGTGTACACTGACTGGTTTCTCCCAGTCTCCCCCCCCCCCCTCTCTCTCTCTCTCAGGGAGATATCTGTACACTGACTGGTGTCTCTCAGTCCCCTCTCTCAGGGAGATATCTGTACACTGACTGGTGTCTCTCAGTTCCCCCTCTCTCTCAGAGAGATATCTGTACACTGACTGGTGTCTCTCTGTGCCCTCTCTCTCTCAGGGAGATATCTGTACACTGACTGGTGTCTCTTAGTCCCCGCTCTCTCATGGAGATATCTGTACACTGACTGGTGTCTCTCAGTCCCCTCTCTCGGGGAGATATCTGTACACTGACTGGTGTCTCTCAGTCCTCCTCTCTCTCAGGGAGATATCTGTACAGTGATTGGTGTCTCTCAGTCCCCTCTCTCTCTCAGGGAGATATCTGTTCACTGACTGGTGTCTCTCAATCCCTCCGGGAGATATCTGTACACTGCCTGGTATCTCAGACTCGCTCTTTCAAGGAGATATCTGTACAGTGACTGGTGTCTCTCAGTCCCCTCTTTCTCAGGGAGATATCTGTACACTGACTGGTGAATCTCAGTCCCCTCTCTCTCTCAGGGAGATATCTGTACACTGACTGGTGTCTCTCAGTCCCCTCTCTCTCAGGGAGATATCTGTACACTGACTGGTGTCTCAGTCCCCTCTCTCTCTCAGGGAGATATCTGTACACTGACTGGTGTCTCAGTCCCCTCTCTCTCTCAGGGAGATATATGTACACTGACTGGTTTCTCCCAGTCCCCCCCCCCCCCCTTTCTCTCTCAGGGAGATATCTGTACACTGACTGATGTCTCTCAGTCCCCCTCTCTCAGGGAGATATCTGTACACTGACTGGTGTCTCTCAGTCCCCTCTCTCTGAGGGAGATATCTGTACACTGACTGGTGTCTCTCAGTCCCCTCTCTCAGGGAGATATCTGTACGCTGACTGGTGTCTCTCAGTCCTCTCTCTCTGGGAGATATCTGTACACTGACTGGTGTCTCTCAGTTCCCCCTCTCTCTCAGAGAGATATCTGTACACTGACTGGTGTCTCTCTGTGCCCTCTCTCTGAGGGAGATATCTGTACACTGACCGGTGTCTCTCAGTCCCCTCTCTCAGGGAGATATCTGTACGCTGACTGGTGTCTCTCAGTCCTCTCTCTCAGGGAGATATCTGTACACTGACTGGTGTCTCTCAGTCCCCTCTCTCTCAGGGAGATATCTGTACACTGACTGGTGTCTCTCAGTCCCCTCTCTCGGGGAGATATCTGTACACTGCCTGGTGTCTCTCAGTCCTCTCTCTCTCTCAGGGAGATATCTGTACACTGACTGGTGTCTCTCAGTCCCCTCTCTCTCAGGGAGATATCTGGTCACTGACTGGTGTCTCTCAGTCCGCTCTCTCAGGGAGATATCTGTACACTGACTGGTGTCTCTCAGTCCCCTCTATCGGGGAGATATCTGTACACTGACTGGTGTCTCTCAGTCCCCCTCTCTCTCAGGGAGATATCTGTACAGTGATTGGTGTCTCTCAGTCCCCTCTCTCTCTCTCAGGGAGATATCTGGTCACTGACTGGTGTCTCTCAGTCCGCTCTCTCAGGGAGATATCTGTACACTGACTGGTGTCTCTCAGTCCCCTCTCTCGGGAAGATATCTGTACACTGACTGGTGTCTCTCAGTCCCCCTCTCTCTCAGGGAGATATCTGTACACTGACTGGTGTCTCTCAGTCCCCTCTCTCGGGGAGATATCTGTACACTGACTGGTGTCTCTCAGTCCCTCTCTCTCTCAGGGAGATATCTGTACACTGACTGGTGACTCTCAGTCCCCTCTCTCTCTCAGGGAGATATCTGTACACTGACTGGTGTCTCTCTGTGCCCTCTCTCTCTCAGGGAGATATCTGTACACTGACTGGTGTCTCTCAGTCCCCTCTCTCTCAGGGAGATATCTGTACACTGAGTGGTGTCTCTTAGTCCCGTCTCTCTCAGGGAGATATCTGTGCACTGACTGGTGTCTCTCAGTCCCCTCTCTCTCAGGGAGATATCTGTACACTGACTGGTGTCTCTCAGTCCCCTCTCTCTCTCAGGGAGATATCTGTACACTGACTGGTGTCCCTCAGTCCTCTCTCTCTCTCAGGGAGATATCTGTACACTGACTGGTGTCTCTCAGTCCCCTCTCTCTCAGGGAGATATCTGTACACTGACTGGTGTCTCTCAGTCCCCTCTCTCTCAGGGAGATATCTGTACACTGACTGGTGTCTCTCAGTCCCCTCTCTCTCTCAGGGAGATATCTGTACACTGACTGGTGTCTCTCAGTCCCCTCTCTCAGGGAGATGTCTGTACACTGACTGGTGTCTCTCAGTCCCGTCTCTCTCAGGGAGATATCTGTACACTGAGTGGTGTCTCTTAGTCCCGTCTCTCTCAGGGAGATATCTGTACACTGAGTGGTGTCTCTTAGTCCCGTCTCTCTCAGGGAGATATCTGTGCACTGACTGGTGTCTCTCAGTCCCCTCTCTCTCAGGGAGATATCTGTACACTGACTGGTGTCTCTCAGTCCCCTCTCTCTCTCAGGGAGATATCTGTACACTGACTGGTGTCTCTCAGTCCCCTCTCTCTCTCAGGGAGATATCTGTACACTGACTGGTGTCTCTCAGGGAGATATCTGTACACTGACTGGTGTCTCTCAGTACCTTCGCTCCCTCAGGGAGATATCTGTACACTGACCGGTGTCTCTCAGTCCCCTCTCTCTCAGGGAGATATCTGTACACTGACTGGTGTCTCTCAGTCCTCTCTCTCTCAAGGAGATATCTGTACACTGACTGGTGTCTCTCAGTCCTCTCTCCCTCAGGGAGATATCTGTACACTGACTGCTGTCTCTCAGTCCCCTCTCTCTCAGGGAGATATCTGTACACTGACTGGTGTCTCTCAGTCCCCTCTCTCTCAGCAAGATATCTGTACACTGATTGGTGTCTCTCAGTCCTCTCTCTCAGGGAGATATCTGTACACTGACTGATATCTCTCAGTCCCCTCTCTCTCAGGGAGATATCTGTACACTGACTGGTGTCTCTCAGTCCCCTCTCTCTCAGGGAGATATCTGAACACTGACGGGTATCTCTCAGTCCCTCCTCTCTCTCTCAGGGAGATATCTGTACACTGACTGTCTCTCAGTCCTCTCTCTCTCAGGGATATATCTGTACACAGACTGGTGTCTCTCAGTCCCCTCTCTCTCAGGGAGATATCTGTACACTGACTGGTGTCTCTCACTCCCCTCTCTCTCAGGGAGGTATCTGTACACTGACTGGTGTCTCTCAGGGAGATATCTGTACACTGACTGGTGTCTCTCAGTCCCCTCTCTCTCAGGGAGATATCTATACACTGACTGGTGTCTCTCAGTCCCCTCTCTCTCTCAGGGAGATATCTGTACACTGAGTGGTGTCTCTTAGTCCCCTCTCTCTCAGGGAGATATCCGTACACTGACTGGTGTCTCTCAGTCCCCTCTCTCAGGGAGATATCTGTACACTGACTGGTGTCTCTCAGTCCCCTCTCTCTCTCAGGCAGATATCTGTACACTGACTGGTGTCTCTCAGTCCCCCCTCTCTCTCAGGGAGATATCTGTACACTGACTGGTGTCTCTCAGTCCCCCCTCTCTCAGGGAGATATCTGTACACTGACTGGTGTCTCTCAGTGAGATATCTGTACACTGACTGGTGTCTCTCAGTCCCCCCTCTCTCTCAGGGAGATATCTGTACACTGACTGGTGTCTCTCAGTCCCCTCTCTCGGGGAGATATCTGTACACTGACTGGTGTCTCTCAGTCCTAACCCTCTCTCAGGGAGATATCTGTACACTGACTGGTCTCTCTCAGTCCCCCCGCTCTCTCAGGGAGATATCTGTACACTGACTGGTGTCTCTCAGTCCCCCCTCTCTCTCTCAGGGAGATATCTGTACACTGACTGGTGTCTCTCAGTCCCCCCGCTCTCTCAGGGAGATATCTGTACACTGACTGGTGTCTCTCAGTCCCCCCTCTCTCTCTCAGGGAGATATCTGTACACTGACTGGTGTCTCTCAGTCCCCCCTCCCTCTCTCAGGGAGATATCTGCACACTGACTGGTGTCCCTCAGTCCCCTCTCTCTCAGGGAGATATCTGTACACTGACTGGTGTCTCTCAGTCCCCTCTCTCTCTCAGGGAGATACCTGTACACTGACTGGTGTCTCTCAGTCCCCTCTCTCTCAGGGAGATATCTGTACACTGACTGGTGTCTCTCAGTCCTCTCTCTCTCTCAGGGAGATATCTGTACACTGACTGGTGTCTCTCAGTCCCCTCTCTCTCAGGGAGATATCTGTACACTGACTGGTGTCTCTCAGTCCCCTCTCTCTCAGGGAGATGTCTGTACACTGACTGGTGTCTCTCAGTCCCCTCTCTCAGGGAGATATCTGTATGCTGACTGGTGTCTCTCTGTCCCCTCTCTCTCTCAGGGAGATATCTGTACACTGACTGGTGTCTCTCAGTCCCCTCTCTCTCAGGGAGATATCTGTACACTGACCGGTGTCTCTCAGTCCCCCCTCTCTCTCAGGGAGATATCTGTATACTGACTGGTGTCTCTCAGTTCCCCCTCTCTCTCAGAGAGATATCTGTACACTGACTGGTGTCTCTCTGTGCCCTCTCTCTCTCAGGGAGATATCTGTACACTGACTGCTGTCTCTCAGTCCTCTCTCTCTCAGCGAGATATCTGTACACTGATTGGTGTCTCTGTCCTCTCTCTCAGGGAGATATCTGTACACTGACTGGTGTCTCTCAGTCCCCTCTCTCTCAGGGAGATATCTGAACACTGACCGGTGTCTCTCAGTCCCTCCTCTCTCAGGGAGATATCTGTACACTGACTGGTGTCTCTCAGTCCCCTCTCTCTCTCAGGAAGATATCTGTACACTGACTGTCTCTCAGTCCTCTCTCTCTCAGGGATATATCTGTACACAGACTGGTGTCTCTCAGTCCCCTCTCTCTCAGGGAGATATCTGTACACTGACTGGTGTCTCTCAGTCCCCTCTCTCTCGGGGAGATATCTGTACACTGACTGGTGTCTCTCAGTCCCCCTCTCTCTCAGGGAGATATCTGTACACTGACTGGTGTCTCTCAGTCCCCTCTCTCTCGGGGAGATATCTGTACACTGACTGGTGTCTCTCAGTCCCCCCTCTCTCTCAGGGAGATAGCTGTACACTGCCTGGTGTCTCTCAGTCCCCTCTCTCTCTGGGAGATACCTGTACACTGTCTGGTGTCTCTCAGTCCCCCTCTCTCAGGGAGATATCTGTACACTGACTGGTGTCTCTCAGTCCCCTCTCTCTCAGGGAGATATCTGTACACTGACTGGTGTCTCTCAGTCCTCTCTCTCAGGGAGATATCTGTACACTGACTGGTGTCTCTCAGTCCCCTCTTTCAGGGAGATATCTGTACGCTGACTGGTGCCTCTCAGTCCTCTCTCTATCTCAGGGAGATATCTGTACACTGACTGGTCTCTCTCAGTCCCCTCTCTCTCAGGGAGATATCTGTACACTGACTGGTGACTCTCAGTCCCCTCTCTCTCTCAGGGAGATATCTGTACACTGACTGGTGTCTCAGTCCCCTCTCTCTCTCAGGGAGATATGTGTACACTGACTGGTTTCTCCCAGTCTCTCCCCCCCCCCCCCCCCCTCTCTCTCTCTCTCAGGGAGATATCTGTACACTGACTGGTGTCTCTCAGTCCCCCCTCTCAGGGAGATATCTGTACACTGACTGGTGTCTCCAGCCCTCTCTCTCAGGGAGTTATCTGTACACTGACTGGTGTCTCTCAGTCCCCTCCCTCAGGGAGATATCTGTACACTGACTGGTGTCTCTCAGTTCCCCCTCTCTCTCAGAGAGATATCTGTACACTGACTGGTGTCTCTCTGTGCCCTCTCTCTCTCAGGGAGATATCTGTACACTGACTGGTGTCTCTCAGTCCCCTCTCTCTCAGGGAGATATCTGTACACTGACTGGTGTCTCTCAGTCCCCTCTCTCGGGGAGATATCTGTACACTGACTGGTGTCTCTCAGTCCTCCTCTCTCTCAGGGAGATATCTGTACAGTGATTGGTGTCTCTCAGTCCCCTCTCTCTCTCAGGGAGATATCTGTACACTGACTGGTGTCTCTCTGTGCCCTCTCTCTCTCAGGGAGATATCTGTACACTGACTGGTGTCTCTTAGTCCCCGCTCTCTCATGGAGATATCTGTACACTGACTGGTGTCTCTCAGTCCCCTCTCTCGGGGAGATATCTGTACACTGACTGGTGTCTCTCAGTCCTCCTCTCTCTCAGGGAGATATCTGTACAGTGATTGGTGTCTCTCAGTCCCCTCTCTCTCTCAGGGAGATATCTGTTCACTGACTGGTGTCTCTCAATCCCTCCGGGAGATATCTGTACACTGCCTGGTATCTCAGACTCGCTCTTTCAAGGAGATATCTGTACAGTGACTGGTGTCTCTCAGTCCTCTCTCTTTCTCAGGGAGATATCTGTACACTGACTGGTGAATCTCAGTCCCCTCTCTCTCTCAGGGAGATATCTGTACACTGACTGGTGTCTCTCAGTCCCCTCTCTCTCTCAGGGAGATATCTGTACACTGACTGGTGTCTCTCAGTCCCCTCTCTCTCAGGGAGATATCTGTACACTGACTGGTGTCTCTCAGTCCCCTCTCTCTCAGGGAGATATCTGTACACTGACTGGTGTCTCAGTCCCCTCTCTCTCTCAGGGAGATATCTGTACACTGACTCGTGTCTCAGTCCCCTCTCTCTCTCAGGGAGATATATGTACACTGACTGGTTTCTCCCAGTCCCCCCCTTTCTCTCTCAGGGAGATATCTGTACACTGACTGATGTCTCTCAGTCCCCCTCTCTCAGGGAGATATCTGTACACTGACTGGTGTCTCTCAGTCCCCTCTCTCAGGGAGATATCTGTACGCTGACTGGTGTCTCTCAGTCCTCTCTCTCTGGGAGATATCTGTACACTGACTGGTGTCTCTCAGTTCCCCCTCTCTCTCAGAGAGATATCTGTACACTGACTGGTGTCTCTCAGTCCCCTCTCTCTCAGGGGGATATCTGTATACTGACTGGTGTCTCTCAGTCCCCTCTCTCTGAGGGAGATATCTGTACACTGACTGGTGTCTCTCAGTCCCCTCTCTCAGGGAGATATCTGTACGCTGACTGGTGTCTCTCAGTCCTCTCTCTCAGGGAGATATCTGTACACTGACTGGTGTCTCTCAGTCCCCTCTCTCAGGGAGATATCTGTACACTGACTGGTGTCTCTCAGTCCCCTCTCTCGGGGAGATATCTGTACACTGCCTGGTGTCTCTCAGTCCTCTCTCTCTCTCAGGGAGATATCTGTACACTGACTGGTGTCTCTCAGTCCCCTCTTTCAGGGAGATATCTGTACGCTGACTGGTGCCTCTCAGTCCTCTCTCTCTCTCAGGGAGATATCTGTACACTGACTGGTGTCTCAGTCCCCTCTCTCTCTCAGGGAGATATGTGTACACTGACTGGTTTCTCCCAGTCTCCCCCCCCCCCTCTCTCTCTCTCTCAGGGAGATATCTGTACACTGACTGGTGTCTCTCAGTCCCCTCTCTCAGGGAGATATCTGTACACTGACTGGTGTCTCTCAGTTCCCCCTCTCTCTCAGAGAGATATCTGTACACTGACTGGTGTCTCTCAGTCCCCTCTCTCTCAGGGGGATATCTGTATACTGACTGGTGTCTCTCAGTCCCCTCTCTCTGAGGGAGATATCTGTACACTGACTGGTGTCTCTCAGTCCCCTCTCTCAGGGAGATATCTGTACGCTGACTGGTGTCTCTCAGTCCTCTCTCTCAGGGAGATATCTGTACACTGACTGGTGTCTCTCAGTCCCCTCTCTCAGGGAGATATCTGTACACTGACTGGTGTCTCTCAGTCCCCTCTCTCGGGGAGATATCTGTACACTGCCTGGTGTCTCTCAGTCCTCTCTCTCTCTCAGGGAGATATCTGTACACTGACTGGTGTCTCTCAGTCCCCTCTTTCAGGGAGATATCTGTACGCTGACTGGTGCCTCTCAGTCCTCTCTCTCTCTCAGGGAGATATCTGTACACTGACTGGTGTCTCAGTCCCCTCTCTCTCTCAGGGAGATATGTGTACACTGACTGGTTTCTCCCAGTCTCCCCCCCCCCCTCTCTCTCTCTCTCAGGGAGATATCTGTACACTGACTGGTGTCTCCAGCCCTCTCTCTCAGGGAGATATCTGTACACTGACTGGTGTCTCTCAGTTCCCCCTCTCTCTCAGAGAGATATCTGTACACTGACTGGTGTCTCTCTGTGCCCTCTCTCTCTCAGGGAGATATCTGTACACTGACTGGTGTCTCTTAGTCCCCGCTCTCTCATGGAGATATCTGTACACTGACTGGTGTCTCTCAGTCCCCTCTCTCGGGGAGATATCTGTACACTGACTGGTGTCTCTCAGTCCTCCTCTCTCTCAGGGAGATATCTGTACAGTGATTGGTGTCTCTCAGTCCCCTCTCTCTCTCAGGGAGATATCTGTTCACTGACTGGTGTCTCTCAATCCCTCCGGGAGATATCTGTACACTGCCTGGTATCTCAGACTCGCTCTTTCAAGGAGATATCTGTACAGTGACTGGTGTCTCTCAGTCCCCTCTTTCTCAGGGAGATATCTGTACACTGACTGGTGAATCTCAGTCCCCTCTCTCTCTCAGGGAGATATCTGTACACTGACTGGTGTCTCTCAGTCCCCTCTCTCTCAGGGAGATATCTGTACACTGACTGGTGTCTCAGTCCCCTCTCTCTCTCAGGGAGATATCTGTACACTGACTGGTGTCTCAGTCCCCTCTCTCTCTCAGGGAGATATATGTACACTGACTGGTTTCTCCCAGTCCCCCCCCCCCCCCTTTCTCTCTCAGGGAGATATCTGTACACTGACTGATGTCTCTCAGTCCCCCTCTCTCAGGGAGATACCTGTACACTGACTGGTGTCTCTCAGTCCCCTCTCTCTGAGGGAGATATCTGTACACTGACTGGTGTCTCTCAGTCCCCTCTCTCAGGGAGATATCTGTACGCTGACTGGTGTCTCTCAGTCCTCTCTCTCTGGGAGATATCTGTACACTGACTGGTGTCTCTCAGTTCCCCCTCTCTCTCAGAGAGATATCTGTACACTGACTGGTGTCTCTCTGTGCCCTCTCTCTGAGGGAGATATCTGTACACTGACCGGTGTCTCTCAGTCCCCTCTCTCAGGGAGATATCTGTACGCTGACTGGTGTCTCTCAGTCCTCTCTCTCAGGGAGATATCTGTACACTGACTGGTGTCTCTCAGTCCCCTCTCTCTCAGGGAGATATCTGTACACTGACTGGTGTCTCTCAGTCCCCTCTCTCGGGGAGATATCTGTACACTGCCTGGTGTCTCTCAGTCCTCTCTCTCTCTCAGGGAGATATCTGTACACTGACTGGTGTCTCTCAGTCCCCTCTCTCTCAGGGAGATATCTGGTCACTGACTGGTGTCTCTCAGTCCGCTCTCTCAGGGAGATATCTGTACACTGACTGGTGTCTCTCAGTCCCCTCTATCGGGGAGATATCTGTACACTGACTGGTGTCTCTCAGTCCCCCTCTCTCTCAGGGAGATATCTGTACAGTGATTGGTGTCTCTCAGTCCCCTCTCTCTCTCTCAGGGAGATATCTGGTCACTGACTGGTGTCTCTCAGTCCGCTCTCTCAGGGAGATATCTGTACACTGACTGGTGTCTCTCAGTCCCCTCTCTCGGGAAGATATCTGTACACTGACTGGTGTCTCTCAGTCCCCCTCTCTCTCAGGGAGATATCTGTACACTGACTGGTGTCTCTCAGTCCCCTCTCTCGGGGAGATATCTGTACACTGACTGGTGTCTCTCAGTCCCTCTCTCTCTCAGGGAGATATCTGTACACTGACTGGTGTCTCTCAGTCCCCCTCTCTCTCAGGGAGATATCTGTACAGTGATTGGTGTCTCTCAGTCCCCTTCTCTCTCTCAGGGAGATATCTGGTCACTGACTGGTGTCTCTCAGTCCCCTCTCTCGGGGAGATATCTGTATACTGACTGGTGTCTCTCAATCCCTCCGGGAGATATCTGTACACTGCCTGGTATCTCAGACTTGCTCTTTCAAGGAGATATCTGTACAGTGACTGGTGTCTCTCAGTCCCTCTCTCGGAGTTATCTGTGCACTGACTGCTGTGTCCCAGTCCCTCCTCTCTGTCAGCGAGATATCTGTAAACTGATGTCTACCATGTCATTTGTCTGGATTTCCAGAAGGCACTTTGACAAATTTCCCCACGAGAGACTTTTAGCTAAAACTCGAAGCTCATCCAATTGAAAGCAAATTACTGAAGCAGTTAGGAAATTTAGCTGCACAACGGGGAAAAGGATAGTGGGCAGGCCCCCACTATCCCTGGGAACAGTACCCAGAGGAACCTGGGTGTCCTTGTCCATAAGTCACTCAAGGCTGGCAATGCAGGTGCAGCGAGCTGTTGGCAAAGCTGATGGAACGTTGACCTTTATCGCAAGAGGATTTGAGGACAAGATTTGATTTGATTTATTGTCACATGTATTAGTATACAGTGAAAAATATTGTTTCTTGCCTGCTGTACAAACAATGCATACCGTACACAGGGAAGGAAGGAGAGACTGCAGAATATAATGTCACAGTTATAGCAAGGTGTAGAGAAAAGATCAACTTAATATGAGGTAGGTGCATTCAAAAGTCTGATGGCAGTCGGGAAGAAGCTGTTCTTGAGGCGGTTGGTACGTGACCTCAAACTTTGGTATCTTTTTCCTGACGGAAGGAGGTGGAAGAGAGCATGTCCGGGGTGCGTGGGGTCCTTAATTATGCTGGCTGCCTTTCCGAAGCAGCGGGAATTGTAGATAGAATCAATGGATGGGAGGCTGGTTTGCGTGATGGACTGGGCTACATTCACAACCTTTTGTAGTTTCCTGCGTTCTTGGGCAGAGCAGGCTCCATACCAAGCTGTGATACCAGAAAGAATGCTTTCTATGGTGAGTAGCAGCGAGGCCTTGCTTCAATTATACTGCAGCTTTGTTAGACCACATCAGGGGTCTTCTGGGCAGTGTTGGTCCCCTAACCTCAGAAAGAATCGTGTTGTCGCAGAGGGAGTGTGATGAAGATTCACCAGACATGTCCAGGAAATGAAGGGACTGTCCAATAAAGATAGATTGGGGCAACCTGGGGCCTGTTTTCTCCAGAGTTTCAACCAATGAGAGGTGACCGCCTTGACACCTGCAAAATACCTCAAGGGATTGACAGGGTCAATGCAGGTTAGACATTCCCCCTGGGTCGGGGAGTTTAGAACCAGGCGGCACAATTTCAAAATTGGAGGGGGGGGCGGGGGCGGGGGGAAGAGGAGCCACTTGGGACCGAGGGGAGGAGAAGTTTATTTGCGCAGAGGGTAGTGAATCTTTGGAATTCTGGACCCCAGAGGGCAGTGGAAGCTCAGTCACTGAGACTGTTTAAAGCAGAGATTGATCGATTCCTGATTAACAATAAGGGTAAAGGGTTACGGGCATCATGCGGGTGTAAAAGGCGTCTGATCAGCTATGATCATATTTTTATTTTTTTTAAATTTAGAGTACCCAATTCATTTTTTCCAATTGAGGGGCACATCTTTGGGTTGTGGAGGCGAAACCCACGCCAACACAGGGAGAATGTGCAAACTCCACACGGACAGTGACCCAGAGCCGGGATCGAACCTGGGACCTCGGCGCCATGAGGCAGCAGTGCTAACCACTGCGCCACCGTGCTGCCCACAGCCATGATCGTATTGAATGGCGGAGCAGGTTAGACGGGTTGAATGGCCTCCTGTTCCTCCAATTGCTACATCGCCCCCATGTCTTGGGAACCTGGGACAGAGGACAGTTCAGATTTGCTGAGTAACCACTCCCCCACCCCCCGATA
Source organism: Scyliorhinus torazame (assembly GCF_047496885.1). Lineage (NCBI taxonomy): Eukaryota > Metazoa > Chordata > Chondrichthyes > Carcharhiniformes > Scyliorhinidae > Scyliorhinus > Scyliorhinus torazame. The sequence continues at coordinate 3,330 of NW_027308355.1, read as the reverse complement.
TCTGTCTGAAGGTTCGGTGGGCTAATGATGCTCCTCATCGGGGCTGGTTTAGCGCAGGGCTAAATCGCTGGCTTTGAAAGCAGGCCAGCAGCACGGTTCAATTCCTGTACCAGCCTCCCCAAACAGGTGCCGGAATGTGGCAACTAGGGGCTTTTCACAGTAACTTCATTTGAAGCCTACATATGACAATAAGCGATTTTCATTTCATCGTGCTGGGGGCCGGGGTAGTGGAGGCAGAAGAGGAGAGGGGGAAACATCCTCGTAACACTTTCTCCAATTTCCACCCAAAGTCAGCTTATTGATTCTTTGTTCTTTTAGGGGCTCCTTAGAGCCAAAGATTTTATTATTTTATCATTCATTCATGGTTATGTGGGGCATCCCTGGCATGTATTGCCCATCCCTAATTGCCCCTCAAAGTGGGGCACCTTGAATACATTGGTGTAGGTACACCCACTGCTGTTAGGGAGGAGGGAGTTCCAGGATTTTGACCCAATGACAGTGAAGGAACGGCCGATATATTTCCGAGTCGGGATGGTGAGTGAGGTTTGGAGGTGGTGGGCTTCCCCTGGTCCTTCTGGATGGTAGAGGGGTCGGAAGGTGCTGTCGAAGGAGCCTTGGCCGTAAGTCAGGAGGAAATGCCGCCGGAGTCTCCAGTCCCGCACGATAACTGAAAATAAAACTTCTTTGCAATAAATTTGAGTACCCGATTCATTTTTGTTCTGCCAGTTAAGGGCAATTCACCTGTCCTGCAAGTCTTTTTGGCTTGTGGGGCAAAACCCACGCCGACACGGGGAGAATGTAGAAACTCCATACGGACAGTGACCCGGGGCTGGGATCGAACCCAGGTCCTCAGCGACATGAGGCAGCAGTGCTAACCCCCGCTGCCCCGCAGAAAATAAAACTTCGAAACGGACAGGCACGCTTCTGTGGCAGAAACATTTAACGGTTGGTAAGTCAATTTTCTTTTTTAAAATGTATTTGTTCACAGTGGTGTTGCTCCGTGGCGAGGACTTCCAAAGGCTCTCAACCCTCGGAGAAGAAATTCCTCCTCACCCGTCTTAAATTGGCCTCCCTTTATTCTGAGACTGTCCCATGAGGGGCAAACATCCTCTCAGCATTTCCCGTCAAACCCCCCAGGAATCCCATGTTTCAATGAAATCTCTCGTTCTTCGAAATTGCAACGAGTCCCGATCTGTTTAACCTTTGCTCACAAGACCCTCCATTCTTCTCTGAAACCCCTCCAATTAAACAAGGCGCTGGATTCTCCTTTTCTGAGGCTCAGTGTTGGAACCGACAGAGAATCTGTGGACTTTTACAACAGAAACACTGGCGCCCGAGGGGGTCAGCACCGGCTCCACGTGGAACAGAATCGATTCCAATGAGAAATGGTGCAGGATTCACTGGGGCCGTGATCGACACTCGGGAGGTTGACAAGCTGCATCCGCAGATACACATTACCCTCCCCACACACACTCATCCCAGCCAACAAGATGGCACTGGTTTTGCTGGAGCGTGCCCATGCAGCTGATGGGTCGGCTGGGGTCAGAGGGCACACGGCGACACAATATACGACCCGTGGGCTTCGGTGGGCAGTCAGCGGCGGTGTGCACAGCTGCCTTGCCGGCTGCGGCAATGGTATTCCGAGCCACCCCCCACCCCGGCCCCACAGCCCACCTGGCCCCTGACCTGTCAGCAAACTATGGCGATGTTGGACACCTTCCGTACGCCCTCTCCCTCAACAGCCACCATGCCGGTTTCACAACTTTTAAAAGTATTAGTGAACCGCGTCGCCGGGATCTCGGTGCATCGGAGAATCCCTGATCAGGCCCGCTAATGATACACAAACGAGGCCTAGTTTATGCGCGGAGTGAACCGCATTGACTCTGAGGTAACGGGGAATCATAATTTTGCCGTCGGAAGCTGTTCTCCGCCAAATCGCATTTGCTGACACATCGGAGGCCAAACCGCGGAAGGGGGGGGGGGGGGGGAATTCTGAAAAGGAGCCCCTCCCCATGCCCCACCCAACCCCTGACTTGGCTTTGCAGCAGGGTACATTGAGGGCAAGTGTATTTACAACCCTGGTCCTATCCTAAGGGGCCGTTCCCCATCCCCGAGAGGCTGGGGAGAGGAAACTGAAAAAAAGGGGGATGTAGAATTAAAAATGGCAGCTCCGATTGACCCCATTGTCACCCCTTCTCTCGCTCGCTCCCAAATCGCTGGAGAGAACGGAGCCCGGCTGATTCCCCACTGCTCCTCAGGGAAACGCAGACGAGGAGATGAGTGGGGGTGACTTACAGCCCCCCCCCCTCCCCCCCACAGGCCGGGAACTTTAGCACAAAAAGAAGAAATTGTCCCTCCTCCGCCAACTTGTTCTGAATGTGCTCGACTGAAATCCAGGGTGAATGTGTGATCTTACCTGGACAGAACGACAGACGTCCAGTGCTGCAACCCCCACCCAGCTGTTTTTGGAGGAGCAGAAAGTAGGCCATTCGGTCCATCGATCTGCTTCTTGTCGCGAAGTGAGTGTGCACCGTGTGACGTGCCCGCCCCGTCTCAAAACTTTGCGCCAGCTCGGGTTACACCCGTAATGAGGAGCTTGCAGACACACAGTTTGTACAAATCTTTTCATTTATTGGGTCGCGACGTGGATTCACAGTTTTTTCCCCCGAAAAGATAAGAAATGGAACCGGCACCCCCGGGGGGCTGGGGACACGGCCCACCCTCTGGAACCAGCTTCTCGGCCACGGCCCCTCAGCCCGCTGGGCGGGCTTTCGAAGGGGAGGCTTCATTAGCAGAGGGCGGGCAGGGCTGCACCGAGGTCAACGGGGGAGCCGGCTCGACGCTGTGTCCACCCTCCCAAACCCGGTGGGCCTTTACCCCCCCACCCCTGCCCCTGGCCCGAGCTGCTCAATCTGGAGCCTGGGGAAGGGGAGGGCGGAGGAACGCGGAATCGGGGCGGGCGAGAGGAAGCGCGAGACGGATTGGGAAACGGAACAGACACGCTGGGAGGGGAATGAGGAAGGGGGCAAACAACAAGGAGCTGTACAAAGACACGGAAAACCCTTCAGCCAAGTTCAAATTTACACCAGTACACAATCCAATAGATTCTAACTAACAAACACTAGCGGTTAAATCAGTTACCTAATGATTCCGGCTGTAACAACCCATAGCGCCAGATCCCGGTGGGGGAGGGATTGTCAGAGGGGAGGAGAAAAATAACCCAGTCCGGGGGGGGGTCCCGGCCAGAGCCCAACTCGTGTGAGCGAGTCTCCATGCGGAGGGGCTGTAGTACCCCACCCCTCCCGTTACAGCGCTTCACCCACACGCGGG